>NC_030420.2:24392422-24597422 GCF_001660625.3 Ictalurus punctatus
AGAAAATTAAACAAGCCATTGTGCTTCTACTAAACACTTCATCAACCAAAGAACATTGTAGTTCAAAAGCAACCACTTCCTGTCTATTGGGATTATAGTCCTAAACCTTTCATGTGGTCCATCATGAAGCTTGGGGGCTGGCCACACTCATTGCGTTAAGTTCAGACAGAGTGAACATGATTAACAAGTCTACATTGCTGATATTGGAGTACATCAACTGGATTTGCATTTCCTGAAGGAATTACACAATGCTTGCAAGGAGATGGACGGACGGATGGATGAATGGATGGATGAATGGAAGGAAGGAAGGTAGGAGGAAAGAAAAGAGTGAGGAATACGGGAAGAGAAAGAGAAAAAAGAAAGAATGAGGTGAAAGTATGAAGTGCTGTGAGTAAAATGTTACACCAGAGCTGCTGATTGGTTAGCTGTGAAGCCCATTGTAACATCAACAGTGGCAGCTGGACTTCAAACTGACAGGCAATGTATTTCAATATTCAGGCAACGTATGTCAATGGAAAAGTATCTAAGTTAAAACTAAAATATTTTTACAATTCTAAATTTGCCCAACAATTAAATAGCTTCATTGTTGGTCAAAAGATCTTCAAAATGCAGTTTGAACAAAGTTTGTATGTTAAGTGGTTTTGCGATTAGTGTTAGGAGAATAAGAAAAACAGAAGGCAGCTGCATTGATGCATATACTGACTAATAGGTCAAAGGTACCTATAAGAAAATGTTTTGTAACAGGCTTTGAATGCAGCATACGTCACCAATTTGCAAGATTACTGACACTGACTACCAGTCTCTAAGGATATAGTCCATTAGGTGAGACAGAATAAAGTACTGTCGAGAAAATAGACCAAATGTCTTGTGACTACACAACCATATGTAACTAGAAACAAAATCTTAAGTCAGAAAATAATTACAAATAAGTTATTTGTTCACAAATTGCTCCCTCGGTTTTCTGCCATCATTTTCTTTTATTATTGGATAAATAGGGCAGCAAATAATACATGGATGAAAGCATCTCAGAAGGCAGCATTGTATGAAAACATTACATTTGGACATGACTCGAGGCCTTCCTGCCTCTGAATACAGGATTAGTAGCATTTATTTGTGTTTTAGACACACCGTCTATTCGTATGTGCTTTGTCTTGTTTGTCTCCTGAATCAATGACATCACCACAGACGCCTCTCAGCTACACAGATACGAAGCCAGATCCAGCTGAGTAGCAGTTAATCAAGCCATAAAAACTATTTTTATCTAAAGGGCTAAAGCGACGCACTCTTTTAAATGAGCCACACTAATAAAATACACTGCTGTACGAAGTGTTGTTACGTGCAAGTGCATGCGTGCGTAAGCGAGCTCACGGCTCGGTTCATCAAGCTTCTGCTGAAACAAACACTCGTTGCCATATCAGTTTGAGTTTCCACTACGCAAAGCAAACAAAGCACACAACTTCGCTCCTAATTTCCTGCAATTCTGTGTCAGTTTTATATGCCATATAACACACAGGGTCACAGTAAAATGTGAAGTAGTAGAAAGGTCCTTCCTGCACAGCCAGATTTAGCCTGAGGTTCAGCAATGACACCACATGAAGCAGCCGCAGGACACACAACTACAGTGTTGGGCATGAAACTAGTACTTTTAAGACTCTGAGGTTGGGTACCACACATAGCAAGCATTCCAAATGTTCAGCTAACAGGATGAAGACACAAGGATGTTCTTCAAATGTCCCCAACATTTTTGACCCCAGCAGTCAAATAATTGCGATCACTGCTCCAAGGTGTGTTTTTCTTTTCCACAGGAGGAAAAATAAACTGAACATTTCACATGGTTTCGAGTTAATCATAAGAAAAAAGCTGTAAGTTCAGTTTTTGTAAATGAAGGGCACACAATATCACATTAGACTAAACCAAGTCAAGAACAACGCACTCAACTGAATCAGATAGGCTTTTGGTATCGGACACTCAGTATGTCATCAGTGTCATCCAGTGTATATTTCCAGACTTGCTAAGGAACCTGTCAATCACACAAGAGCGCTCTGATTTCAGGAATATATTGTCCTCGCTTTGGAAAAAATAGTATACTTCAGTACAATTTAAGTGTAGTATGCGATATTTTCATTAAGCACTTTTATCATTTACCAAAATATATGTAGCTTTTTTCCTGTATACACAAGAAAGAAAGAAAGAAAGAAAGAAAGGTTTCTTAAGTAGAAAGAGAAGAGAGAAAGAGGAAGATTGCGAGAGAAAAGAATGAAAGAGAAAAAAGTAGGAAAGAAATAAGAGAAAGAAAAAGGAGAAAGTAAAGAAGTGGACAGTGATGGAGAGAGGAGTGCACTACATTGTGCACCTGGGATGCGAGTGTGAAGTTAGAGATGCTGACTGGTCAGCTATGATGCTCATGGCATCACCAGTGGCAATTGGAATTCAGAAAGGATGGCATACTCTCACTCCCCTGTCAATCACTGTGACACTAGCCAATAATGAGCTCGTGTACAGTCATGTGAAAAAAATAAGAGCACCCCATGGAAATTGTTGGCTTTTTTGATATATTTCGACAACCAAACATTTCATCATTTTTGAAACAGCGCCTATTAATAAAGTTGATATACTTGAACAAATCCACAAGGAAAATGAGCTTTTTCAATCGTTTATTCAACAGGAATGTCAATACGTTGCTGATTTCTTCTGTTTTTGTGTATATCTCATATTAACAGTTTTAAATCTCCAAACAAAATACAACATAAAATAAAGTCAATGTGAGTAAACACACAATACAGTTTTTATTGTTTTGTTTTTATATTGAAGCAAAAAAAGTTATCCAATGCCTATCACCAATGTGAAAAACTAATTGGCCCCTTAAACTTAAAATCTGTTTGTGCCAGATTTAGCGGCAATAACTTCTGCACCATGCTTGACCATAGGTATGATGTTCTTTTAGTGTAATTCTGTGTTTGGTTTACGCCAGATGTAACGGGACCCCTGTCTTCCAAACAGTTCCACTTTCGACTCATCAATCCACAGAACATTCTCCCAAAAGGTTTGAGGATCATCAAGGTGTGTTTGGGCAAAATCCAGATGAGTGTTAATGTTCTTCTGGGTTAGCAGTGGTTTTCACCTCACCACTCTTCCATGGAAGCCATTTTTGCCCAGTGTATTTCTGATAGTGGAGTCATGAACATTGACCTTTATTGATGCAAGAGAGGCCTGTAGTTGCTTTGATGTTGTCCTTGGCTCTTTGTGACTTCCTGGATGAGTAGTTGCCGTGCTCTTGGAGGAATTTTGGAAGGTCGGTCACTTCTGGGAAGCTTCACTACTGTGCTGAGTTTTTCCAGTTGGAGATACAGTAATGGCTCTCACTGTGGTTCTTTGGAGTCGCAGAGCCTTTGAAATAGCTTTGTAACCCTATGTGATATTTGACTATGGTAAAAGTAAGGCGTTTTGCATAAATGTCCACCAGGTTTGCAAGAAAGTTTGACCACTTTTCCATGCAATATTCTTTCAGTTGCAAGATGTTTGAAATCTGCGCCATTAGTAGTTGATTTTCGTTACAGCTGAATGATGTATTTCAAATAATTTGGAGATCTTTTAAATCCCTTGCCAGACTCTCAGGCATCCAGAACCTTTTTTCTGAAGGTCTTACAGAACTTTTTAGAACTCTTGGCATGATGACACCACACATCTCAATAGCAAAGGGAACACCAGACACTATATGAAAGGCTATATATAAGACAGGTTCCACCTGCACTCCCTAAGCAGCTTCTAATCACTGGCACACAATCTTGAACACCTGATTCTAATTTTATGGATTTGAAGATGTGATCATTTTTCCATGTGACTGATGTTTTTTTTGTTGTTGTTAATTTAAATTCTGAAAATTGCTAAAATAAATATGTAAATTGTATATGTCGTTTGACTGAGTGTATCAACTTTATTAATAAGCACTGTTTCAAAGAGGATCAAACCTTTGTTTGTGCAAAAAAACAACAAGAACAATTTCCACGGGGGTGTACTTATTTTTTCACATGACTGTATGTGGAAGAGGGTAGATAGCGCTTTCCTTGGCGTCTGTTACATTGCCCTGTGATGCAGCATGAGCAGCTGTTTGAAAACATGTGGCTGGCTTGTTAATCTTAGATTTTCCTTCTTCCTGCTTTGCTACTGGTCGGACGCTTTTGCTTACTGCTCGTGTTCTTGCTTTTACATTCTAACTTCTTATTTTCACATCAGCTGTTCAGGAAAGTGCTCAAAACAACCTAATTTGGCACCTACTCTAAAACCAGAGACATTTGGGATTGAAATATTACAACAAAAAAAGTTTTTTTTTTCCTCTGAAAGTGGACTACTGCCTCCTGTGAAGAGATATCTACATTCCTGATATCTACATTACAGACAAACGAGAAAGAAAATGCCTCTTTCCACTTGCTCCTCAGGCTGAGAAACCCTTCTTCATAGGATCGTAGTTCTTGAAACAAAACTAATTGTGGTATTGCCACCCTTGACAGAACACGTAGGAATACATCACCGTGGACCCCCTCAGTCTTCAGCCGATGAGTCCTGTGATTCTAATGCTCCTAAAAATGCGAAAGAGAGCTCAGAAAAAAACAGCAGAAGAGGTGGCAAAAGTGACCGATGAAAGCGTGAGCAAAAACTGATGGCATAAACAGGGAGCTAGACCCAACAATGCACAAGATATCAGACAGTCACAGGCATCGCAGTTTGGGGCAAGGGCATGTTCAACTCCCGACATTGACAAACCGATCAATACTGGTTTTCTTCCACCCCCAATTAGTCTTCAAAATAGATTTGAACCATTAATGAATGTGGACGAAGAAAACCCAAACATGATCAGACATAGATCACATCAGCCAGCAGCTAACACAGCATCTAGCAGGCACTCAAGGTCAAGCAGGCAGCGGCGATCTGCCAAGACCACAACCATGCCGAGCGCTCTGATAGTGGGGGACTCCATTATCAGAAACATTGGCAGCAGGACTACTACCACCTGCTGCCTTCCTCAAGCAATGGTTTCTGAGGTAAATAAGGAACTTCACAGCATTCTGCTAGAGCCTAAGACTGTGAATCGGGTTATAATAAATGTTGGGAAAAATGATATTTGGAACGAGCAGTCAGAACTACTGAAGCGGGATTTCAGTTAACTCTTTGAAACACTTGAAAGATTAAAAGTTCAGTCTTTCATCAGTGGACCACTCCCATCCGGAGGAACAAATATGTTTTCTCGTTAGCTTGGTCTAAATACATGGCTACACAAAACCTGCAACATGAGAGGACGGAACTACATTGACAACTTGAATCTTTTCTGGAGTCAAATTGATCTGTTTAAATCAGATGGCCTGCACCCAGAATACTTGGAGAGAGTGTTAAATGATAATATCCTCTTCTCCCTCCTTCATCCATCTGCAACGTGTGCCAATCCTCTCAAACTCAATGACACACAAACAGCACTGCAGAGTCTGGATGACAACAGAACCACACTTCAATATCTGGATGGACATTTAGTCAACACAACCCACAAGGACACAGCACAGCCAAAACATCCACCGCTTAGGAACACAACCCAGGCTGAGTCCCACCCACAAAGTGTTCAACAGTTGGACTGTGACGAATTGGAACGGCTCCACGAAACAGGACTGAAGGATGAGTCCCTGGAAGAAAGTAAAGGAAGTCAAGATATCATGCTTCAGCCTCCAACAACACCAGATGCACAGTCACTCTCATGTGACACTTTCTCCCTCTCATCAACATCACCTTCACCTCTTCTGAGCTTGTCTAAGTTAATGGAGGAACTGCTGGTTGCTGGAACAAACTATCCCACTACATTGCATCGAGCCCCCAGATACCAAAAAAAAACAAAAAAAACACCAAAATCTAAGGCCCCCTTCATCTGAGAGCAATCTCTGGCAGCTGCCTCAACGTCAGGGACCACACCGTCCTTCATCTGTTCTGGGTAAACAGCGAACAACTGATAACAGCTCCCAGTGATATGTGTTTGGTCACTGTTACAGTAGTAGCAACATTCCCCAATGTTCGCAGAACAAGCGGTAAACCAATGTCCCTTTAGTTTTATCTATATCTATATCTATAGGTGTACAGCAAACCTGTATAATCTCTTGCCTATTAGAAATCTATCTGAGATTACTGTGGAACCAAAAACAGAAACTGTTAAGTAGGCACTTTTAAAAATCCGCTCACTTTAAAAACAATCATGTTTAGTCAATGATCTCATCACCACAAACAACTTGAATTTATGTTTCTAAATGAAACTTGGTTAGATGACAGCTGTAGTGCAACCATCCTCAATGAATCGGCCACTACAAACTTTACTTACACGAGTTCCTCTACAGCTGTTAGGAAAGGTGGAGGAATAGCTGCAATATCACTTGGTGATTACTTGTCATTTGAGTATCTTAGTATTGTACTAAAAGATGCTCTATGAATTTTATTTTTAATTATTTATAGGCCACCAACTCTTGCATACTCTTCCACATTTTTGATGACTTCATCTGAATTTGACTGTTTTATTATTGCAGGGGATTTTAATATCTATATTGATCATTCTGAAAACAGCACTGCCGAAGAGCTCATATCTGTTTTAAACACTTTTGATCTAACTCAGCACATGAATGGACCCACACACAATCGGGGCCGCACTCTAGACACAACTATGTTACTATGCCTACTTCTGAGGAAATTGATGCCAAAACTCTAAAAGAAACAGTACAGCAGCTTAAAACATCAACCTGCTGTCTCGACACACTCCCTGCATCCTTTTTCAAAAACGTTTTTAAGTGTTTAGAAAAAGATATAGTAAATGCCTCACTCCTCTCAGGCACAGGCACACTCTCCAAAATCCCTTAAAACTGCAATTGTTAAGCCCCTTCTGAAAAAGAGCAATCTGGAAAACACGGTTTTAAGCAACTATAGACCGTTATCAAATCTACCTGTCATAGGCAAGATCATTGAAAAGTTTGTTTTCAATCAGCTGAACCAATTCCTATCCTCAAATAGTTATTTTAACAATTTCCAATCTGGTTTCTGGTAGCATCATGGCACAGAGACGGCACTCATAAAGACAATTAATGATATTCGGTTAAATACTGATTCAGGCATCTCAGTGCTGCTTTTGACACTGTCGACACAATATACTCCTAAACAGACTGGAAAACTGGGTAAGGCTCTCTGGGATGGTCCTTGGCTGGTTCAGGTCATATCTAGAAGGGAAGGGTTTCTATGTGAAGATAGGCAGCTATAAATCTGAGTGGACTTCCATGACGTATGGAATCCCACAAGGCTCAATCCTTGGACTGCTGCTGTTCAACCTGTATATGCTCCCAACTAGGCCAAATTATAAAGAAGAACCAAACTGCATACCATAGCTATGCAGACGACACCGAGATCTACCTAGCCCTATCGCCTGATTACCACCAGATAGACTCCCTGTGCCAGTGCCTTGACAAAACAGTTGAATGTGACCAAAACTTCCTTCAGTTAAACAAAGACAAAACAGAAATCATTGTATTTGGAAACAAAAATGAAAGTCTCAAGTTGAACACGTACCTTGACTTCAAGGGTCTAAAGACAAAAAATCAAGTCAGGAATCTTGGTGTCATTTTGTCTGATCTCGGCCATTTGCTGTCATTTTGTCTGATCTTAGTCTGATCTGAGTTTCAGTAGTCAAGTGCAAGCAATAACCAAATCAGCCTACTATCACCTCAAAAATTTCATTTCCAGTCAAGACTTGTTCATGCATTCATCACCAGCAAAGTGGATTACTGCAATGGACTTCTCACCGGTCTTCCCAAAAAGACCGTTAGACAGTTGCAGATTACTCCAGTCCTCAGGTCTTTACACTGGCTTCCAATTACATTCAGGGTTGATTTTAAAGTACTATTACTAGTTTATATATCACTACATGGCGTAGGACCTAAATACGTTACAGATATGTTTACTGAATATAAACCGAACAGGCCTCTCAGATCAGGTCAGTTAGAAATACCAAGGGTTCACTCAAAACAAGGTGAGACACGTTTAGCTATTATGCCACCCATGGCTGGAACCAGCTTCCAGAAGGAGCAAGATGTGGTCAAACTCTAGTCACATTTAAAGCCAGACTGAAAACACATCTATTTAGCCTCGCATTTACTGACTGAACAATATACTGCACTCTACTGACTGATCCAAATCATTTTAGCTCTATAACTTCTTTAAATTCTTTTCTTTTTTTTTTATCTCCTGCTCATTTTAATGCATTTTTCTCATTTTTATTTCTTACTTTTATTTCTTGTTCTTGTATTGTATTGTCTTTATCATTTTTATGTAAAGCATTTTGAATTACCATTGTGTATGAAATGTGCTACATAAATAAACTTGTCTTGCCTAGATTTCACCCTACCCAGTTGGTAGCTGGTGTATGATAGGAGAGAGCTGGCTGGTGTGTGGGTATTGGCAGGAGACCAAATTGAATTGAGGAGAACATGGTGGGAAATAAAAAACAAAAAGAAAGAAAGAGAGAAAAGGAAGCCCACCCTTCCTGTGTGGAAGCTAGGATTCAGAAGCCAGATTTTTCGGGACATACTGTAGGCTCACTCTGAAAATGGTTTTAATACAAATACATTTTTGTTTGTCACATTAGGCACATTTAAAGACAAAAGGTGTTTTAAAGGAATTAAAATGTCTTCTTGATCTACAATTTAGAATGGCTGTTTAAAAATGTAAACTTTTGCTTGCTTAAAAGTCTGTAAACAACTTAAGGTGGACTTAAATAGATATAAGCAGACTTACATCCTCATTAGTAGTTTAGAATATCCAGAAATAAGATTCATAACCATACTATCACTAGAACATATAACAGTAACAAACTAATAGGTTACTTGGCATGTAGTTTACTGCTGTTCATGAATACTTGTAAGTATATCAAAAGTAAACAAGCATACTTTTCTTTAAAAAACTGAAAAATAATCTGTAAGTATACTCTCCACGTATACATTATGTTATTAGTACAGTAAGTATATTAGTATGTAGCCCCCGTTGGATAAAAAGAAGTGTGGGTTTACCCAGTCTAAAACGAAAGCGAGTCTTTCACACTTGTTTTCTTAAACACAAAGGATTAAGAAACTCAGAAAGGTCTATATTGTTGTAACTCTGCAGGTTAGTTCTTGCTCAAGCGTGGATGCTGTGTATGTGGGTGCGTGTGCGACATTTTCTATTTGCCTGTCTGGTATAAACAGCTACTCAATGCCATTGTCTCCTAATGACAAGTTACATAGTTGAATAATGTACTGAAATATGTTTTGTCAAAACAATTTTCTAATATTAGGAAATCCTACTGATTCTAATAAAGTGTCATGTTTCATAGAGACCAAGATAGTGACGTTTCATCAGATTTGGCCTACATTATCATTTCCTGTATTAAAGATGATATAATATAATATATTGAAGATAATTCCCACTTGTCCCCCAGTTTATTGAGCAATTAGTTTTTAAGAATGCACAAGACTGAATCAAGCCACATTTTATCTAAAATGTATCAGTTAATACCTTCAGCGAAGCGTTATAGGGTTCCGCTATGCAAAAGTAACCGTTACAAAAAAATAATTTGTATCAGCATCTATTAATATTTTAATCAGCAAGATGTAGTTGTAAATATAAATGTATGTAGAATGGTTCTCTTTTGAATGTTTTTGGTTTTTATTTATTTATTTATTTATTTATTTTTATTATTACGTCTGTGTAAACTGTTGCTGTTGCTGTGTGTTGTGCGACTTCAGAGTCCAAGATGAATTTCCTTGCAAAACGACCATAAAGTATAAACTAAACTAAACTATTACTCAACCTTCTTCTGGTTTCACCAAAATGAATCTCTGACAGAAAACGATGAGTCAGACCGCATTACAGGAACAAGCAGGGTTTTTTTTTGGGTGTGTGTGTGTGCAGTTACAGGTAAGGGTAGAGGACGTTCCAGAGCCTATCAGAGGATAGGATACAGAAAAAGGGGAGGGACTGTTGAGTCATGGAAATCATCAACAGGTACATCTATCAGGCAGGTTTGTACTGAGAGTGACAGTGGCAGACGATAGAGGCAGGGTTACCAAAAAAAAAGAGTGAGCAAAAGGGAGGGAGTTAAGTGTGAAGGTTGCTTTGTGGCACAAACACACATGCGGTGTGTATGGAACAATCATGAATTTGAGGACATTGAAAGGCATTGTTGTTCCCATTTATGTGCAGTTCTCCAAGGACAAGCACATCATGGATGGAGCTCCAGAGAAGCTACGCAGGGAGCTGGAGGAAGAGCTGAAACAGTGTGGAGAGGAACCTCGCAGCCATGCATGGTACCATGGAGCCATTCCAAGACAGGTAAACTCGTAGTGATACACACAAAGACAGGAGGAATGCAGGGTGCATCTTGGCAGGAATCTGCTGTAACTGTTGGAATACTTTAACTGAGAGAGATGAGAGCTTTATTTCACTATCTCTGAAATGAAGCACTCACTTGTCTGCTGCTTTGGCTGAGCTCAGCTAATCACATTTTGCTGTTCGTGTGAAGTGAGACATGTCTGATGTCTGGCAGAGGATCATTCGGTCTCTTTGTGAAACGTGATAATGAAATAAAAATGTGGTGTGTTTCCTCCAGCTCATCCTTGAGACGAGGTTAGTCCAGCACTAATCGCTGATATGGAAGGCACGGGTTACACTTTAAACCTACCGCTAATTTTAGTACACCTGCAGTACAATAAACTGAATGACCGGCGTTCGGTTCCTGTTGTCACAAGCTTCTCTCAGAGTTAAGCTTGTAATAAAAGTTCACAGAGTCTGAACACTACTCAGTTCATAGGAGCCAAACCTGCCTAGAACTGGTAGAGCCACATTTAAAAATAAAAAGCATACAAATGTTTTAAGTGCAAAAGTGTTCATAAGAGCATGTCATATTTTTTAACTCTTTAAGAGAATTCTTCTTGTTGTGTGTCTTTTAACCCCAGACAGTGAAGTAAATATTCAATCTAATAGGTATTCGGAAGTTAAATCATAACTGAGGCTGAAATCTAGGTGCCGATTTAACATCGCTGTGTGCTCACGAGGGACTAAACTACATATCCAATCAGGTATCAATCACAGTGGCAGTCCATGTTTCACTATGCACAAGTCACAAGGACATCGCAGATGTAGATGCTGAGTTTGATGCTATTTTGCACACTTTGCTTATGAACCATAAATGTAACAATCCATCACGCAGCATTTTCATTACAGCCAGCTCTCGGAACACAACGCATCACTGTATACCACAGCGCTTTTCAATTCTCTAATCTGATTGGGCAGAAGGTGATTTACTATAACACTGCGACTCTGACAGCAGCAAAGCAAATGTTTATATTATGCACTCATTCTAATAAAGTATTGTTTCTATAGTAAAAACTTGGATTTGGGGACTTGGATGGTCGACGCTCCATGTAAACATTAAAACAACAACAACAACAACATGTAATTGTTTTTAAGGTGAATAATATCTTTGGAAGGAGTCCCCAGTTCAAACCCGCTTTGCAGTTTATTATTAACATAACAAGCTGTGGTCTTATCTTATTAGATTGAAGAGAGAGAGAGAGAGAGAGAGAGAGAGAGAGAGAGAGAGAGCAAAGAGAGAGGCTTGTGAGGGAATGACTGTTTATAGCTGGTATAACCTAGGTGAATCTTGTTTTGTGGACACCCCCCAATATTACGTATAACTATAAATGGTTAACAGTATGACGTGCTGTAATAAATAAAAATATATTCGTCTTGGCAAAATTGATGTGGCATAAGAGAAATAAAACACTTTATTCCATCCATATCACATGATGGTTTTCAATGTCCACATATCTATTATTTACACGTTAAACATGTTACATGTATTTAAGTTTGAGAATTGAGCCAGAAAAACTTACAACTGGTCATGCAGGCCATTGAATGCCTTGATTATATCAAACCAAGTAATACTCTCCTGTGACCTGTGACCTGAGCATAAAACCTCCTAGATCAGACATTATTCATCTGGCTGCCCATAATCTGAACCAAAACTCATGTTTAACCATGACAGCCAAGAAGCTTTAAACAGAAACGAGTCAGACCTGCTCAACTGAAGGTGATTAAACAAATGACACTTGAGAAGAAAGGGAAGCGAGTCACTGATTCTGACACCATTTCTAATGGGAAATGATGCCGATTATGATTTGTGATTGATATTGCTTGTTGGCGGGAACTTCCAGAAAGTGCTGCGGGAGTTGTGAGTGTGAAAAGTTAAAGTTGACTACTAATGAGGAAGTAATGAAGGTTTAAGAAATTAAAAAAGGTCTATGTTGGTACTGGGCAGGTATCAACCTGCAGTACAAGTCCACCTGGAAACGTGAACTATCAAAGCAGTGTAGTGTAAATAAGTCAGTTCAACAAAACAAGTTGATTCCTTTGAATCCAACACCATACATCCATCAGATCTATTATCCAGTGCATATTGTAAATGATTAGACAGTTAGATCATTCTGATGTTTTGAATCTGCAGTCACATTGGATTTCAAATAAAGTTATTTTAAAGTGTAGAATGATAGCATTACTTTACTAAAAATTAGCATTATTATTTTACTTTACTAAAAAAAAAAAGTAAAAAAAAAACCCAAAAACATTTTTATTACCTTAAGTAATTAAGTAACTGTCATATTTTGGATTTGTTTTTATGAGAGCACATTTCCAATTTGTGCAAATATAATAAGTTAACCATACCAGAAAAAAAATTATGGAAACTGTAGTGTAATCTTTTTACCATCTAGAGGGTTGTTAATTTTTTTTTTTTTTTTCAAGGAAATTTTAATATGCATAATTATTAGGCTGTGACAGTCTTCCACTTGCACTTCTATGTTGTCTTATAAAGGTGGGGCTTTTTTGCAGGAAGAAAATGACTGATTAAGAGAGAAATAAGGTTCAGAATAATGATCCATGATACACTCTGAAAATTTAGAATACTTTGTCTTCCTGTGGAAACATTTAAAGGTACAATGGTGTATTAAAAAGGGTTCCAAGTAAAAACCCTTTTTGGAATGTAAAAACACTCAACTAGTCAATTAATCCTTAATTTAAAAACTGTAGAGTGCTTTTTTTCCCTAAGAGTGTACAGTAGTAAAATTGCTTCCTTAAAAAATACGTCACAATGAGAAAAAAGTACAAAAAAAAAAAAGACATATTCTGGAGTGTATCACCTGACTGAAAATCATATTTACTCTCTGACCTACAGATAAATATATATAAATGGTGGCAAAACAGAAACTAAATATGAAAAAAAATAAAATGCTTAATAACTCCTCCCATGTGCTGCCATTCATTAGGTGGCTGAGAACTTGGTCCAGCGTGATGGTGACTTCCTGATCCGTGACTCGCTGTCTAGCCCTGGAACCTACGTCCTGACGTGCCAGTGGAAGAACAGTCCCCAGCACTTCAAAATAAACAAGAGGGTGGTAGTGATGAAGGAAGCCTACTCACGAGTGCAGTACCTGTTTGAGAAAGAGGGCTTTGACAGCATCCCCGCTCTTGTGAGATACTACGTGGGTAACCGTGAGCCTGTGTCTGAGGTAATGGCAGCCATCATCTTCCAGCCCATCAACAGGACGCTGCCACTGAGGTCCTTGGAGGAGAAGTATGCAGTCGGACCTATCCGTACAGAGTCTGGCCACAGAGAGAAGAAGAACCAGAGCTCCAAACGACTGAGCTTAAATATCGTGAACGGACACGGCCCAGATCACACCCTTGGCCGTGGAAACCTACTAAGGTGAGCAAAGGTCTTATATCTTACCAAGCCATGTGGAAGAATTCACGGAAATAGGAGCTCTGCGTTAAAGATAGAAACTATCACTGATCATAGTTGTAGGTTATGGTCTGAATAGACTGTTTAAAAATCTAGAACGGAAACACTGAGTTTATGTCAAACCAGCAAAGATAAGTACACGTCTAAGAAAACCCTTTCTGTGGCTAAGCAGGGTATAACCCAGGCATGTATATCTGTAGCTGAATATGGAGAAAACCAGCTTGATGTGAAATGCCAAGGCAAACCATGACAAAAAATACCCTAGCAAAATTACAAGCTTCTAAGATGTACAAATCCACACACACAGAGAGCATATAAAATTCTTCTCCAATGTTGTACACAGCAGACAAGCTCGGTGATGCTTCTATTGAGGAGCACTGTGAGACTAAATGACCCATCTTTCTCCTTCACAGCAACAGAGACAAGTGCGGAAGCCAGCCAGCGTGTCTGAACCACGTTCAGGAGAGGAGACAGCTGTTGAAGACCCATCAGTCTGAGAGTTTCCTTCCACTCGGTGAGCATGATCACTTCTGCTTTCATCCTTGTTTGATGCACTGACATATTCACATCTGATGGTCCGCTGCTCTGACAGCCTTGAAAACTAGTTATTTTCTGTCTAGCTGGTTCTCTCTGAACAACAGCAAAAGACGTTTTCAAAGTCAATGTAGCACCCTGCCTTTGAAACTCTTTCAGTTGTCGGGAACCGAACGTGTGAAGTGAGACGTAGAATTGAAATGCTAAGTAAGTGTTCCGTGGAGGACGCTTATGCGGGGTAAATTAAAATGCAGGAAGGAGGTAGAAGAGACATTTCATGTCCATTTCATTTCAG
The DNA here is from genome assembly GCF_001660625.3 of Ictalurus punctatus. Taxonomy (NCBI): domain Eukaryota; kingdom Metazoa; phylum Chordata; class Actinopteri; order Siluriformes; family Ictaluridae; genus Ictalurus; species Ictalurus punctatus. The sequence continues at coordinate 24,407,095 of NC_030420.2, forward strand.
TTGTCAGGGTTGGAGAGTAGAAAATATTTAGTTTTTTTCTAGTCAAGTTACTCTCAGCACATCGAGGACAGCTATGAATTAAACACCTTCCTTTTCCACATCGGGTGCAGAGCATCTGTAATTAAAGCTGTCGGATAATGAATATGTAAATAATGCAATATCGTTAATAATTCATGCTTTCTTTCCTGCTTCCAGGATCAAGACCTCAGGCCCAGACTCACCATATGGAGGCCCAGTCATGCCCAAAGTCTCCTGTATTCAGGACAGGCAGTGAGCCAGCCCTCAGCCCTACGGTCCCTCGTAAGATGGCCTTTGAGACACAAGCAGGAGAAGCCATCCGTGGTTCTGATAGTCAGCTCTTCCCAAAACCGCCTCCTAAACCCAGCAAAGTGCCCTCTATAAGGCATCCTTACTCACACTTTGTAGTTCCGGTACCTCCAGTGAAGCCACAGAAACACTGGCCTTCTACCCCACAGCAATCAGTCAGCCCGGTTAGCCCAGATGTGAACTACTATGAGCTGAGCCCATGTAGTCCTGCTGAGTGGGATAAGAATAGTCCCTCTAATGGTTATGTGGAGAGGCTGAAAGTGGAGGAGAAAAGAATCAGTGGAGGGAAGTTGGATCGCAGCTCTTATCATCATGCCATCGAAGCCCTGCAGAACAGCAGTGAGGAGGACGACAAAGAGCATGAGGAAGAGCAGAGACAAGTCCGACACTCTGGTGCAAAGAAGGTTAGAGGTTTCCAGAAGCCTGTGTTTGAGATGGTATCGGCATTCAGACCAGGGGAGGTAGACTTCAGGTTATTGCCATCAGAGAATAAGCCACTAGAAATGTCTGTGCTGAAGAGAGCCAAAGAACTGCTGGTCAGTCAGGATCCCAAAACCATCGCCAAGCACATCCTACAAGCCGACTGCGAGGTAAGTTTACAAGATACTCTGATCAAATTTCTTGGCATCATACATCTTCAGGCAGCAGTTCCTACAACCACGTGTAGTGACAGCATTTTAGATGTTGAGAACAGTATGGGGCAACGATAGTACTCTGGTCAAGATGTTGGCCTACTGATCAGAAGGTCAAGCGTTCAAATCCCAATGAGCAAGGCCCTTAACCCTCAACTGCTCAGATAAATGCTCAGAAAATGATATAAATGTCAACTGCTTTGGATAAGGGCATCTGCCCAATACCATAAATGTGTATTATGTAATAGCTGCACTTTTGCAATGAGAGCCTCAGGCAACCTTCCAACCATTTTTTTTTTCATGGTAACCCACCCATCCACACCCATAACCTGAATACAATCAGTAGTAACAGGTTCATAACAAGCACTTCCAGTGCTTCACAACTAGTGTGACATTTTGCTGCTTCAGACGTTAGAGTTAGAGACCGGTTCTTCCTGCCAGCCTGGTAGAGTGTGATGTGTTTAGCTGTGCCAGACAAGGACACATGTAGAACAAAAATATCATCGGTGTAGCACTAAATGCAGTGTTTTCATGAGTTTCAACTCATGACTAGGGGTGCAGTGTGGAGGAAATGATGTTTTTGTGGTCTTTTAAGTAGCAGGAAGGACAAGACTCCTTCCTTGGATATTTGTAAATGAATTCAGCCTAGATTCATTTTATGTATAGGAAAACAGGACAGAACCTACCATGTAAATGTTGTGTGTATATTTGCCAGGTTGCCCGGATTCTAAATGTTTCAGACGAAATGAAAAGTCAGATGGGCGTGACCTCTGGGCTAGAGCTGGTAACCCTACCACACGGGAGGCAACTCCGTCAGGATCTCATGGAAAGGTAAACGACACACTGTTATTTTACACACTGATGTCCTACACCATAGAGACAAAAAATGTAATTTAATCAGCTCATCCCATTTGAGTTAAAGTTCCTTATTCAACATAGGCATAACACCATGGCGATTGGCGTTGCCGTGGACATCCTGGGCTGTACAGGGAGTCTTGAGGAGAGAGCGGTCACGCTAAACCGAATCATTCTGGTCGCCCAGGAGCTAAAAGACTCCATGGGAGACCTTTATGCCTTCTCATCCATAATGAAAGCACTGGACATGCCTCAGGTAGCACCCACTCAGCACTGCCTCTGCACTTCACAGAAGCTGAGCACTGCATGGACATAAGAAAGATGCCTGTGGTCAAACTGCAAGAAATACACTCTTTCTGATTTTCTTTCTGCTCACAGATCACGAGACTGGATCACACGTGGACCACGTTACGCAGGAAATACACGCAAACTGCCATCCTTTATGAGAAATCTCTCAAACCGTTCTACAAAGCCCTGTATGATGGGATTGGTGAGTTTTTGGTCATTTTTTGGACAACATCTTGGTCCTATCATTCCTGCCATAATTATACCGAATCATTAATGGATCATACTGTCGTTTAGATGATTAAGTGCTTTAAATACTTTCAGACATCTATACTGTGTTAACGTTATGCTGGTTGTTGAGGTTAATCGAAGTAGATTAATAGTAACAAAGTCCTTCTGCTCTCTGCAGTAGAGCTTCCATTGAGCAGTGCCACTGTGCCGCTGTTGATGCCTCTCCTCACCCTGATGGAAAGACCAACAGTTGCATTTGAGGGCATGGAGCTCTGGGAAAGCAATGACCAGGGTTGTGAGATCATGTTGCGCCATCTGGAGGAAGCTCGTGCTGTTGCACGCAACGCTGACACCTACTCCTATAATGCCAAGCGGGTCCTGCAAGGTAAGACAACAGACCAAGGGTGTTCAACTATAATTTGTAAAGGTGCAGTTCCTTACTTACAAAGGTCCTTATAAGTAACTAACATGAATGAATGTCGACAGCAGTTACGTCTTAATTCTTAAGCATTATTGATTAGGTTTTGGCTATAAAGGAGACAATTTTAAGAGGTATTTTCCTCCCACAGTGGTGCTTAATGTTATCAATTTTGACTAGCAAAATGGATTTTATTTTTTTTAATCAGACGCAAACCCAGACATTTTGACCAATCCCGCCCACTCCCCAAGTTATTATTTAAGATTGAACCTGCCTTTGAAATGGTACAACCCCAATTCTGAAAAAGTTAGGACAGTATGAAAAATGCAAAAAAACAAAAACACAAAGAGTCATTTGAAAATTCAATTCCTCCGGTACTATATTGAAAACACATTATTAACACATTATTTGATGTTTTACTTTTTGAATGTGATTTTTGAAAATATGCACTCATTTCAAATCTGATGACGGTAACACACTCCAAAAAAAGTTGGGACAGTCGACTGTTTACCACTGTGTAACATTACCGTTTGTTTTAATAACACTTAAGCGTTTGAGCGCTGAAGACACCAGCTAGTTAAGTTTAGCAAGCGGACTTTTCCCCCCATTTATCCATTATGCATTTCTTCAGCTGCACAAATGTACAGGGCCTTCATTTCCTTATTTTGTGCTTCATAAAATAATTGAAAACCTGTCTTCAATCGGAGACAGGTCAGGACTGCAGGCAGGCCATGCTAGCTCCCGCACTCTCTGCTTATGCAACCATGCGCGTGTAACCTGGGCAGAACGTGACTTGGCGTTGTCCTGCTCCGGATGGCAGCATATGTTGCTCCAAAATGTGTACATGTCTTTCTGCATTAATGGCGCCCTCACAGATGTGCAAGTTACCCATGCCATGGGCACTGACACACCCCCATACCATGACAGACGCTGGCTTTTGGACCTGACGCTGATAACAGCTCAAATTGTCCTTTTCTTCTTTGGCCCGGAGAACATAACTGTGTTTTGTCCAAAAACAATTTGAAATGTTGACTTGTCGGACCACAAAACATGATTCCACTGTGCTACTGTCTATCTCAGATGAGACCAAGCCCAGAGAAGTCGGCTGTGCTTCTGGACAGTGTTGATGTATGGCTTCTGCTTTGCATAGTAAAGCCTTAACTTGCATCTGCGGATGCAGCGGCGAATGGTGTCGACTGACAAAGGTTTACCAAAGTATTCCTGAGCCCATGTCAGGATATCCATTACAGACTCATGACGGTTTTTAAGACAGAGACGTCTGAGGGATCAGAGATCATGAGCATTCCGAAGTGGTTTTCGGCCTTGCCCTTTACATACTGAAATTTGACCGGATTCCTTGAATCTTTTAATTATATTGTGCACTGTAGTAGATAAGTAAGTAAGTAAAATTTATTTATATAGCACGTTTCACACAGCAAAGCTGACCATAGGTGAAACGCCCAAAATCTTACTGATTTGTCTTTGGGGAAAGTTGTTCTCAAAGTTTGGCTTAATCACTGACGCATCTGTTGGCTGATTGGCGAGCCTCGACCTATCCTTGCTCTTGAAGGACTAGACCTTTTTCGGAGGATCCTTATATACTATGATTAGATGATTACCTCACCTGTTTCACATCACCTTCTTATTTCAACTCGTCATATCGCTATTAGTCCTAAATTGCCCCTGTACCGACTTTTTCGGAACGTGTTGCATGCATCAAATTAAAAAATTTTTATCTTCAAAACATCAAATACCTTGTCTTTATATGTTTTTTTTTTTTTTTTTGCTTAAATACAAGTCAAAGAACATTTACAAATGACTCCTCTTCATTTTTATTAGCATTTTCCATACTGTCCCGACTTTTTCGGAATTGGGGTTGTAAACTAAAAACAAAATCTCGACCTCTCTAGCACACACAAATGTGACTGGATGACTCCAGAAGCCCAGCTGTTTTATGTATATAAAACTCTAGTCGCTGAACTACAATGGGTTCTGCTACAGTATTTTTGTAAGTGCTTGATAACTTTCCAGTTGATGATGCCTGGGATAGACCGCATTCTGTGGGTTAGACCAGTTGGGTCAGGGGTGTCTCCAGAAATATTTTGCTTCCTACCCAATTTTATACCAGTATACATAAATAGCATTAACATTAATATTACAATCATGATCTTCATTTCTTCCCCCCCCTCTAGACTTCTGTCCTGATGAGGACATGTTGGAGATCCTGAAGACAGACTTCCAGTTACGCCTACTCTGGGGCAGCAGAGGGGCCGGGGTAAACCAAACAGAACGGCACGACAAGTTTAAACTCATCCTGACTGCACTGTCCAGAAAACTAGAGCCTCCTGTTAAACACACAGAACTCTGAGGAAAGACGACACCAATCGGTTTAAAGCACCAGGTGGAAGGAAATCAAATACTCTAAACGTAGAATACACATGGCCCAATAAAACTGCTGTGAAGAATGGAAGCGCTTTTACAACTGCTTTGGTACAACCTATCTTCCATAAACAATACTGTATTCCCAAAGACTTCCACACACACACTTTGGAATAATCCAACTACTACAAGTGGGTACTTTTCTGCTCTATGGACACTATCCCAAGGACACAAAGGTACAGCGAGAGAAGGAAAAGGAACCGTTCACTTAACATAAGTGGTGATTATACTGTACATTTAATTCCATTATTTAAAAGGTCCAGTGTGATGATGATGAGGACCGATGGATGGCAGAACTATGGCAGTTCTGTAAGTTTTAAAAGCATACTTTGTATTTATACCTTAACAGTAAGCAGTCCAGTCAACGGTTTTAGTCTAGAACTGTATTGTAAAGTATGACGTTATTTCAGTGTTTAAGTGTGTAAATGAAAGAAACATACCTGTAAAACGGTGTATATAATTTTTACTAAGTGAATGTTAATCTATGTATTATAGTTTATTCGTAATTGTCATCCATGTAAATACTCAAACTTTAATATCTTTCTATGAACCGTCGCAAACGTATGGATAAACATGTCTAAATAAAATGTCTAACTCGACAAAGGCATGTTTGTGTCTCAGTAATATTGTACTTTCATTGGAACACCCACATACCCACGCCTTTCTCATTTAATAAAGGAACTGTTTAAGCTGGTGCCTACTAAACATTCAAATCTTTTTGTCTTAAAAAAAAAAAAAAAGATTAACAAGAGACTAAAGCTATTAGAGAATGTCACGAGAACATCACCTACTACCGAGTGTTAAAACAACAATCCTGCATCACAGCCTTAATTGCTATTTGAAAGTAGTTACTTGTTTACTGTGTAGGGGGGAAAAAATGACACTGAAAAGGAGAGAAAAAAATTCTGTGCGTTAACATTTGAAAGATTCTGTAGAAAATATTATCATCTAATCAGCTGCTACAAATCAGATATGTAATTATTCTAAAACGGTTGTCCATAGCGTAAATAAATGATTCAAATATTAATATCATATTGTCCAGCCCCGGTCAACATGCACAAATTTAGTTATTCGTAGTTAATTGATCATAACTGATGCAAAAATGATCCACCTTTAATGCTGAATATTTGGAAAAATATCTCTTATTACACACACACACATAATATGAACACACACGGTACACAAAAAAAATGAGACAAAGGGACTTCAGCATTTATTTCCTTTTTGCTCTCACTCTTGATCAAACACCCCAGTAGACAGTGGTCACTGTTGTCTTACTGTACAATATATTTATACAAAAAAGTAGCAGTCACAGCCAACATCATTCATCCGTTCAATTCGAATTTAAATGAAATAGGGTCAAAAGTGCATCGGTTAAGATCAGGGTCCTATGCAAGTATAGTGTTCAGACTCTAAAAGAAGCACTGATTACAAAGAGAAAACAGCACGAGTCGAAGAAGCGAAAAAATCATTCGCACGATTAAAAAACCCTATAAAAAAGACATGGTAAAAACACATTCAGTATGAAATAAAAGTTGTTAATACTTACAAATCAGTAATAAAACCTAACTAGGTATATACATACTGTATGCACAGATATATTCGTATGCGTACACATTGTTTTAAGATATGCATGACACATTCACAAACGTACACACGGAAGGAATAACGCAGACACTTTTGGATAATGCGAAGGCTTATTTGAAAAACCGGGTTCCTCAAGCAGGATATTGAGAGCTGGAAGGGAGAATAAAAGGTGTAGGATTGGCTGGAAGGAAGGTTGGAGTGTCCGCTGCATTTCTCGCACATCCAGGCTTTGGTGCGTTTTATATGATGATGAGTCACCCTCTATTGGTCCAAGGTGGTATTTTTGATCCACAGCACACACTGAGTGAGAACTACCAGTTGGTTATAATTACGTTGGTGATTGGTGATAGGGCTGCTGTGGTCCTGTCCTGTGTCTACTCTGGTTCATTCGTGCTATACTTAGCATTCATGATGGATGTGTTATTGTTGATGGATACAGTCAAAATGGGGGGTAAAAAAAAAAATTTCAAAAATGCAATAATGATATAAAAAGACATCACAGAAATGGGGTGATGAAGGATTAGAAGTGGTTACATCCTACCACGAGCTGACGGCTCAGCCCTGAGAGAGGGAGTGACATGTTCACGTCATGCATGTTAAGGCAAGCAAAAAGGGATGACATAGGAAAAAAATAGATCCCTATGACAGCGCTGGAATGGAGGAGTGCAACAAGGCGAAATGTTAGGGTCAGGCACAGTCTAGGATAAATGCATCAGATTAGATCAGCTCTTTGGGTTTCCTACTCTTTTCTACCATGCAGCTGATTCCTCACTTTACACCCCCACCCTATTCCATCCCTCTCCCCCAAATCTTCTACCACATCTATGTCACAAGCTTCTGCTGAATCGAAATGATGTTAATGGAAACGAGAGACGGCATGCAAACATGCGATCTGCTTGCTTCTCTCTGTTCCTGTCTCTTTCAGCTAAAAGCCCCTGCACTACCTACTAATAGACCCAGAGCAGCGTGTCCCTTCCACCAACACCACAGAGCCCCCACTCATCCACTCAGGAACCTGTAGCCACAGAGAGAGGAAAGAAAGCACCGTCACTCACAAAAAACACGACCAGAGAGGACCGAGGGCCTACGTGCAGACTAACACAGATATACTGCAGATCCTGAGCTTTTTTTAAAAATTTATTTATCATATTACAATTTGAATTCCTCCCCCAGTCCAAACACATGCATGATAGGCTGACTGGCATGTCCAGTGTGTCCGTAGTGTATGAATGGGTGTGTGAATGCGTATGTGATTGTGCCCTGCGATGGATTGGCACCCTGTCCAGGGTGTACCCCGCCTCGTGCCCGATGCTCCCTGGGATAGGTTCCAGGTTTCCCTGTGACCCTGAAAAGGATTAAGCGGTATAGAAGATGGATGGATGGATAACGATTTGAAGTTTAGCGATGCAGCACATAAAAGTGGATTATACAAATTTGGCCAGGAATCACAGGATAGGACTGAGAAGTCACATGCGTCAAGCTGGTGTACGTTATACAGCCCATACAAACGCTCCAAGTTTGTGCGCTCAACATCCGCGTTGCTCAATGATTTGAACTTCTAAAGGCCTGAGCTTGCGCATAGATGGCAAGGAAGGTGGCACCTGAAACACTTCAAGGTACATTAATCAGTAATACTTACTGAAAATAAGGTATTGTTCATTAAGATGCAATCTGTTTATCCTATTGCATAAGACAAAAGGTCACTTTATAGGACTGACAAAGATAATAGTCCGAGTGGAAAACTTCTATTCAGAACCGAGAACGGCGAATAAAATCTGAAATGTGAAAAGGAAAGTAACCTGCCACTGAAGTATACAACGTCAGGGTTACTTTACCCAGTGTGTGTATATTTGTGTGTTTGTCCATAGGCTCACACAGTGAACAGGGTGTGATGCAGGCTATGGAGCTGCCGATGCCAAGAGTCAACATGACAAGCATGGCTGGGCGACCATGCTTCACATCAGCTCAAATATAGGTGACCGCACCTTTGCTGTGCTTCTCCAGCGTGATCTCCACGTAGGAGGTAGGAACGTAGCCCTCCTCGCCACTCTGCTTACGAGCTCGCGTCCAGCCATCACCTTTATCCTCCTCGATAACATACAGCACCTCATCCTCCTTCATCACCAACGTGCCCTCATTAGTGCCTGCGTACACACGAACACACAAAGGAGCACAGCCACAGTACGTAAACACAGAAACGGTGATACGTTTAACGTACGCGCACTGTACAGTTTATTGAAAGACCAACACTACGGGGGTTTATCTATGAAGACTTCTAGGTTGTGTACCATCAAAAGAGTAGAGTGCTTTGCAGTGGCCGATTGCAGGAAGGGGATCATCATCTTCAAATTCATCGTCAAACTCGTGCTGGTCGGGTTGACGGGGGGCCCGGTGCTCCTGGTTGGGATCATCTGTGTAACTGCCTTCAGGACTATAACAGAAACATAGAGACTGATGAATTCAACTGGCTATTGACCTCCATATAGGACATATAATATATTAAATATCCCCCACATGTAAGAGATCTAGACTTTAAAATGTATTGAATCATTCGAATCGCACTCCAATCAACAGAGCTTCAACAGAGTCGAGTCAAGTGACCAGTGTGTACACGGCTTCATTACATCATACTGGTTCAACACCTACGGCACTTTTCCACCGCACGGTATGACTCGACGCGCTTTTTGGGGGCTTTCCACTGTGGATGGTACCCGGTACTACCTCTTTTTAGTACCACCTCAGTCAGGCTAAATGTGAGCCACGCACTGAGGGCGTAAGGATTCTACCTTAACGAGTGGTTCTGTATTGTGCCTGGGTGTCATTTAATATATATGTTGCGTATGGTAATCCTCTTTTCATTGAAAATGATGCATCATTGATCTAATTACAGATAAAATTACAACAAAGGTTCCGGTCTTAGATTTCTCAATCTCGCTTGTTACCGATTTCCAAACTGGCATTTATCGAAGTCACGGCTGAATACGATTAGAGCACTACGTAGGTTTTAGAACGCCGTTATTTTACATCCTTAATAGGGTCCGTGTTCAGTGAACAGGAAAGGCGTTCGGAATACGTACTGACCGTGAATTTGTACGGGGCTTCGATAATACAACGTTATTTCTATTCCTGCGTGAAGGCGAGTGGAAGATGCCACTCACGTTGAGGTGGCACTAAACCGCCGTGGAAAAGCAAGCCCAGAAAAGTAAAGCGAGCCAAGACGAGACGAGCCGAGTCGTACCGTGCAGTGGAAAAGCGGCTCTAGTTCAATCCCTCAACTAAATGGAGAAACCCCAATATAAAGTAATTTTTGGTCAGGAATGGATCATATTTGGATCGAGTATGAAAATACATTTTTCAAACCAATTAGAAGCTTGTTGTTTAATCTGATATGTGTGTGTGTGTGTGTGTGTGTGTGTGTGTGATAGCATCATCCTCTCTTGCTTTCCTATTCACTCAAATCACAAATTATTTCTGTGGCCTTTCAAGTATTTTAAATCGCAATCATTTGTTGTTGTGACTGCGTCGACATCTCAGGAGGCAATGTTTCTTCCATCACTGTGTTTATCATTTTATTTGGTAGTAATGATGCGCTCGTGTTGAAGCGTAAGCGCGCGCACCTCTCTCTGCCATGCGGTGCGTGATGATTCACATCTGAACTGGACCTCCGTTCGCTACGGGAACTCTGTTTCCCCTCCACTTCTGCCAGCCATGTCTGCAGCAGAGACACAGTCAAGTATTAGCACTAGGAGTTAGGGTTAGACAGAACAATGTAATCAGATATATAATAATCACTCATGTTTCGAAAAAACTAAAGAAGAAGCCACAGCGAATCTGAGAGCAAATCATTTCAACATGGGGAAACAAAAGCGTTGGAAATTTCAAAGGGAAATACATTTCCAATGAATTTCATTACACATTTCAATTTCATTACACCAAGAATTGTGTCTTCTTTTATCAATAGTGTTACTTGAAAATATATGCTCCAGTTAGAGAACTGTGATATTTCTTTCGACGTACTCCGTATGCAGGTGTAGGTAATGTTAGGGGGGAATATCTAGGTACAACAAATGTGACAGAAGCCAACCCAGCTGACCAGATTGCACTATATTTTATTTGCAAGACAAACATTTTGAGTAACCAGGAGTCCTCAAGGCACTCAAGGCACATAACTACATGTAGAGATGCACTGTGTGTATTGCTCCACCAGGGGTCACTAGCACACAGGGCTGTCCATCGTGGTGCCATTTCTCCAGATGTGCCTTTGTGGGCTGAATTTCCTTATATGACCACAGCAACAATGCAGTTCACTGGGGAGATTACCTCATTTTTGTGTATCTCAGAGCGCAGCTTCTCCATGTTGCATATGGTCTCAGAGATCTTGGGCTGGAGACTCCCCGGGTCACCCATCTGAGGATTCTTCTCATAGACGTCCTTCATTTTATTTAATGCATCTCTGAGACGGATTTACAGAAAGAATATGTTCACGCCAACACCAACACTCACGACGCGGTCCACGAGACTTTACGTCTTATCTCATTAACGCGCCAGTATCGTCTTTTAACTTTTTATCTCTACTATAACAGAGACAGTCTAAACAAGCAAAAAAAATAAGCACGCGTATTCGATAGAAGCAGACGCCCTTCCTTTTACTCATTTTGGCGTTTCTAACCTTTGGTCCATTTCTTTCTGCAGTTCTCTGCTGAGCTCGTCAATCCTCTGTTGAAGTTTCTTGCGTCTCTGTTCTGGAGGCAGGTGGCTGAGATCCTCGAGGTTTGGAGCCTGGGAAGACAGAAATTTGCGGTTAGCCTGGCTGACATGTTTAGACACGTGCTCAAACACCTTCATGCAGCTACAGTCTCAGCGGCCATTACGGTATGCGACGAAAACATATCCCAAAGGAGGTGTCCTTCGTTAAGAGTTCCATGGGCCCATTTACTGTTTCAAAGAGCAGTTTGTCATTTTTAAAATGCTCAAAATGTTATTTAACCCAAAAACTTTAAGAAGGACATAGAAGAGAAACAGGGATCCTAAAACTGGAAGAGCTCGAAGGTCAAGTCATAGCTACTTCTACAGCACTCCACACTAAAGTGCTGCCTTACTCACCAGCTTCACCGACCACTGGGCAGTTGTGATTAGACCAAGCCGGTTGCAAATACACAAAAACACAAGTAGCTCATGAGCGTTGGTCAATATTGTGGCTCCACCGAGTGCTTTAGACATTAACTAACAGCACTGCATCATGCTGATACAGCAGGCCGGGGTTGAAACCCAGAACAAAGATCATGCCTTAAGAGTCCCCCTGGGTGAGATGGAGTTAACACATCAAGGACAGAACAGTATCGTTAGTGCTGTAATAGTAATCAAAACATATTTCCCACAGATTGCAGACCCTTATTGACCTCTGAATCTTCTTTGGGCAGCAGGGCATCCTTGGGAAATAATGTAAGCACAAAGCTAAGCAGGGTCTCGTTAAGACCTTCCTCATAAAGCGTCGACGGATCATTAAGAATAACATTTGCTTACAGAGAACAATGTAAACTGCAGCTAGATATCACTGCAAAACACCTTGCGAACCTCCATCCACCAGCTTTACTAGGAAAAGCAGGCACACGTGAACCAGCTGCAGCCCAATAAACAAGACAGTCCTTGTCCTGCTCCTTAGTCTAGTATCAACTTCCTCTGATCTAATATCAGTGCTCTACATGGGCCGAGACACACCAAGCTGATATTGAAGGTCAACTGATGAGCACTACCTGTCATATCACCATGGCCTCATGTCCTTTGTGAAATGTTGTACATGGTAAAGCTACTTTACCATACCAGGAGGGAACAATATAAAATTAGTTCAAGAAATAAAAAACAGTTGACTCAGTACATTAATAAAAAAAACCTAGATCCCAAATAGCAAAACTACCGCATTAGTACACTAGGTGCAGTATCTGTCTGTCTGTCTGTCTCTCTACCCATCTCTCCATCATTCGTGGTGTAATATACTAATTCACTATTATTGCAGTTTTATCCTGACCTGACTGCTATCCTCACGCCACCGTTAATGTGTTTAACACATTTGAAATTTTAATGCTAAAAATAACAAGCTTCAGCAAACAAGCAGAAGCACAGTGTGTGCGCAGCCTATTTTGTTTATCTTCTCCAGAATTAAATCGCTACACTCCACAGTCAACATGACTCTTAGTCAGCGCTGACAAGGGACAAGTCGTGCCAGTAGTGTGAGAGAGACTGCAAACATTACAGACAAGGGATGGGCGATATGGACTTAAAACTATATCACGATATTTTTTTGTTATTTTACTGTGATAACGATATCAGTGACGATATAAATATAGTTCCATCCACCACAGTTTTTGGCTACAAGTGATAGCTGTGATCTTGAGAGCCTCAGAAACACAAACATGGATCTAAACGTATAACCGATCTTCTGTAACCAAACCCAGTTCCAGATTGTAGAGGTACAGTAGCTCCTCGTTTAGCGATAAACTCCTCCTCAGATTCAGTTCCGCCTTCCGTCGTACTGGTTCTCGCTCGGCACGTGAGCTGCGAATGGGTCGCAGGCCGTCGCACGCAAATACGTCATCAACTAGGCTTTATCGTTATTATCGCAGGGAGACTCATTCTTATTGTGGGGAGAATTTCTACCGGTATATTGAGAATAATAAGATATCGCCCATCCCTATTACAGACAATGCTCATCCACCATCATCTGACAGTCATCAGTCAGCTTGGTGTGTCAAGGGCCTAAATAAGTCTAATAAAAGCATCACCCGCCAAAATGCATCATTCCTAAGCTTAATATTGCATTACGATAAACCAGGAAATGGGAATAAACTATCAAAAGCACTGCAAAATCACACATGGATGCACGCAAACGCACACAGATGAACAGACAAGCGCACCCAGACACCCAGCATCTCTTACCCCTCTCTTTATTCCCCGGAATGTTGGGATCTTGGACGTAACCGTTCTCATTTCATTGAGACAGTACGTTATTCGCTCAGTGGGGAATTTAGGAGACTGGAAATGGGTAGAAAGGACACTAGGAGTGGGTGGGGGAGGAGCAGAAGGGGGGAGCTGGGGCAACAAAAAACAAAACAAAACACCAATTGTCAAAAAAAAAAAAAAAAAAAAAGAGAAAAGAAACAAACGCAAATCAAACAAATGAATCTTATGGTTAATCAGCGATATAACTAAATATGTATTAAGACATACAATTAACCTGGACTGAGAGTCAAGAGTGATTATGACTCTCATATGAAGGGCATGATTAATGGTTGGAAGTAAAAAAGCATGAATAGTAAATTTGACCTTGGTCACACAATCAAGTACGTATATGAATGGAAACACAAAAGGCCTGTTAACACGTCAGTGTGAGGCCTAATACCACAAATAAGTTAATGATTAACTGCATGTCAAACCCTTTTACAGCCCTGGCGGGTTAAAGTCTTGTACTGGCTTGTAAGACTTTGCTTATATAAGCTGCCCTGAAAGCAGGTGCACTTGATTTAAAAACATCATGCCAACAGCTGGATGGCCATTAGTGATTTTTCAGGTTAGCCAGATATGTGTGGTAGCATGTTCATGTGATTCTGCATAGATCCAAAAGTCTTACCTTGGGCTTTTTCCCAAACAACCAGAGTTTGTTCTTGGTTTTTCCTAACGCGTGTTTGGGGTCAGGTTTGCCTGGGTCGTTTTTAGGAGTGCCGATGGTGCCGTCTGACCCTGTGCGCTGGATGTTCTGACTGAAGTCCTCGAAGGGAAAGTCAGTCGGTGGCTCGAACCCAGACTTAAATGACTCCACCACGATTAATGTGTCCTGAGTCAAACAGACATTAGGTTAAAATACAATACACTGATTAAGCAATTCAAGCAAGTGAGAGATTATGACGGCAAACGCTGTCATAAACGCATATGTTGAAAATAATAAGATCTGATTCATGTACAAAACAGTAGGTACTGTAATATGTGCCTGATTATCAGTCACGCTGCAATGTGCACGTTCACAGAGGAGTGGTGTTCTGCAAAAGGATGTGATCATCGATGTAAGCAGCCCTTCTCGAGGACGATACAACGCCCTCAGGATTAGGATGAGCTACTCTCATGAATACAAGTGCAAACTGCAAACATGTCGTCATTACTCAAATGTTCCTCCGTGGACAGTATAGGGAAGCAGTCCAATCTGTGGGTGGAGGTATATAGTCAGAGCAAAACTGAGCCAATTAAAAACAAAACGAGAGGCTGAAGACTGCTTAAGGAGCATCATGGGAAAGACTGTGCAATCCTGGCTACGATGCTGGGCTTCCTCCCTAACCTCATCACTGTTTCTGACCATGTTTATCATACCTCGACTACTCCTTCCCAGAAATGATCCAAGGCTAGTAGAAACATCCCCTCGGCAACTTGGACACACAAAAACAAATGCCACAGCGGATAGAACAGCACGTTCGTACTTCAGATGTAATGATGTAGGGCTGCCAATGTGAATTCTACTGTTCAAGTTGTCACAATATTTACCTATCATAATCCACCGTGAAATGTTTAGGCTCTGTTGTAATATTTTGTCCTAAGAACCTTTTGGTCAGATGATCTTGTCAAATGAGATAGAACAACCAGGTCTGAATAAAAGCAGGTCAATTACGGCTTATTTTTTTGAGACATTTGTTCTCATTTAACTCCTTATTTTCGAATTAATTTTAATGTGTGTGGCCTAAATTATACCACAGTGGAGTAGTTCATTTCCAACTGGCAATTAACTGAAGTGGCTGAATCACAAATGGACTACTGGGCATATAGTGCACTATGTACAGTGCCCTCCACTAATATTGGTACCCTTGGTAAATATATGAGTAAAGAAGGCTGTGACAATTTGTCTTTATTGTTCAACCTTTTGATCAAAAAATTCACAAAAATACTCTGCTCTCATGGATATCAAACAATTGCGAACAAAACACATGTTTATCAACAACAACAAAAAAAAACACCCAAAAAAACCCCCAAAAAACCCATTGGTGTGCAACAATTATTGGCACCCTTTTAGTCAATACTTTGTGCTAGGTCCCTTTGCTGAGATAACAGCTCTGACTCTTCTCCTATAATGACTGATGAGGTTGGAGAATACATGGAAAGGTATCTGAGACCGTTCCTCCATATAGAATCTCTCCATATCCTTCAAATTTCGAGGTCCACGCTGGTGGACTCTCCTCTTCAGTTCCCCCCACAGGTTTTCTATGGGGTTCAAGTCAGGGGACTGGGACGGCCATGGCAGGACCTTGATTTTTTTGGTCAGTAAACCATTTCTGTGTTGATTTTGATTTATGTTTTGGATCACTGTCCTGCCGGAAGATCCAAACATGGCCCATATTAAGCCTTCTGGCAGAGGCAGTCAGGTTTTCATTTAATATCTGTTGATATTTGATAGAGTCTATGATGCCATGAATCCTAACAAAATGTCCAGGTCCTCTGCGAGAAAAACATCCCCAAAACATTAAAGAGCCACCACCATATTTAACCGTGGTCATAAGGTGTGCGCCAGAACCACCCCTGGTGTTTATTACCAAAAAACTCTATTTTGGTTTCGTCTGACCATAAAACCCAATCCCATTTGAAGTGTCTGGCAAACTGAAGATGCTCGAGTTTGTTTTTGGATGAGAGTAAAATCTTTTTTTCTTGAAACCCTTCAAAACAACTTGTGGTGATGTTGTGACTTCGGATTGTAGTTTTGGAGACGTTCTGACTCCAAGACACAACTAACTTCTGCAGTTCTCCAGCTGTGATCCTTGGAGATTTTTTGGCCACTCGAACCATCCTAGTCACAGTGCGCTGAGACAATATACACACACGTCCAATTCCGGGTTGATTCATAACATTTCCAGTGGACTGGAACTTCTTAATGAATTATTCAAAAGGCTTGATAGTGAATACGAAATCCTGGTGCGTTAAAGGACAGGGGCTTATACAACAAAATGTTGATGACAGATTTTTATGTACATCTTGAGCCTAATAAATGTAAAATTTTGCTCAATATTAGTGACAACTCTAATGTGGGTAACGTTCTTTAACAAATCTTAATCATAATTTGCAGACAATGTCGTTTGAATGCATCATTAATAATATTTGGTTCACTGTGTCACTGGCTTTGCCTTTCAAATTTGAGGATGTGTGTTTGTTGTTTGTACACAGATTCTCAACAGGGAAAAATGATCTATATCTGTGTGTAGTTTTGCAGTGGAGATATTCATTTGTCTACCTTGCGCTCATCGACGTTTTTGGCGGCGATCACCATGCCCTCTAAGCACTTGGAAATGATCGGGATGACTTTCCTCTCCACCTCGGCAAAGCTCCGGTACGTCTCTCCCAGTTTCACCGTCCGGCGCTCATCCATGTCCTGCAGATTCTGCGAAAGCACATGCAAGTAAGTATACACGCACACACACACACTAGACACACAAGTACCTTTTCTGTAGTAGTTATGAAATCTAAAAGGCACCACTTTATGTGATTTGCTGAAATACAATACAGCAGGAGAGTGAAAAGTTACCTTGAAGATCTGTGGGATGGCCACATGGAAGTGCTTCCACTGTTCTGCGTTGAAGTTTTGCAGCTGAGCTGCATACTCATTCTTACTCTCATCTGCCATGTGGGTTCTCATATACAGCTGGGACTTGGCCTGGAAAAAAAGGACTTCCTTTAAACTGTGTTAGCATAATATGAATAAATTTAGACATAAATGTTAAAAAACGTTTAAAAAAAAAAACAAAAAAAAAAAAAACAAACTCAGGCCAGTCTGCATGATAGGAATAACAAAATGCTGCATTTGTAACCTATTAGACAAGCAGTGAAATCACCAGAAAGTGTGTGTGCCTAATCCATAACAACTGACAGCTGTTTGCTTACCTTTTCCACCTCGGACTTCGTGGCATTGATGTCGTTGTCTAACCTCTCAAAGAGAATCTGGGACTTCTCTGCTTCTCGGCACTCGCGTTCAAACTTCTTCTTGCTCTGCCACATTCACCCGAGACGATCCACATAGACAACGCGCACAGACAACATTTCAGGTTGGTGAATTTGAAACGTGATTCAATTCCACAGGCAGTAATGAATCACTGCTCACTGATGCCTGCAGTCAGCTCTCTGCTTTTCACATCAGGAGCTTCTCCCTCTCGAAGGATGACAAACAAGGATCCAAAGTAATAGTTTTATAGATATACAAGGTACATCAGTAAACAACCAGACAAGCAAAGGAGGAAACGTGGTCAAGAAATTCATTGTACCGGAGTTTGTCAGAACATCTGCGTTTAATTTTGTGACAGTGCAACAGAAGAATACCTAAGGCATTACAGCATGGCCACTCTGGATGCGAGATTCAGCTGTTGCTGGCTTGCACTTGCACTAATCATAAAGCTGCAAAAACAATCCAGTTTGACTACAGTATATATTAACTGCTCCACATTGCACTCTGTGCACTGTGTGTGTGTGTCATGGGGTAAACAGAATGTGTGAAGTGTAGGGATAGCAAAAAAGAAGTGAGCCCTAGATGCACTGTGATTCGCTTTAGAAATGCACAAAATATCATAATTGGACCTTTAAACATACGTATATTGAATTATTTTCAATTTGAAAATCTCTCTCTCGCCCCCTCAGTCACTCACCCACGCATGAATATGAATGAGAGAGAAGAGAGACCCGTTCCCAGCTGGTGGACAGTCTGCAGGTTAGTCACACACACACACTTAGCTACTCTAGGCAACACACACACACATGCACCTATAATGTAATACTCACATTGTCCATCTGTTTGAAGCATTGCTCCAAATACTGCTGGGTCTTCCGTCCCTCCTGGAGGTGCTGCACACCACATCACATCACACACACACACACACACACACACAACATGCTGTTTACAACCAGAGTATTTGCGATTCCATCCACCAGTCTCTTATGAAAATTGGGAATGTGCGCTTGAGAACATCATGTTGTATAAAAAAAAAAAGACACCAAAAATTTAAAATGTAGTATTTATAGTAGCGCCACGGTGTCTGTGCAATTTCGTATTCTTCGTAGAGAGTCTCACGGCACGACTCGACATCCTTCAAGGTCCGTGGAAGAAATGGATCAAAACTACTCTCTATCCTGCCTGATAACCCGTTAATAACACGACCGATTAATTGGTCAATCGGAATAAAAACGTTCATGCAAACACCTCAATCAGAATCTTCTGTATAACGGTCTGTATAAAAGGCTGAACGCAGTACAGTTGCAATCGAAATTATTCAACCCCCATTGCAAATCAGGTTTATTGTCATATATATATATTATTATTATTACATAACATTTGTACTGCTTCTAAAACATCACTTTAGAGACACCTACTGATAAAGCCTACTGCAGTTTTTGTCCCGTTAGTGTTGCTATAGATCAGCGCTGTATTGTTTCCATTTCGTTCCCTCGGTCTCGATCATGATTGTTGCTACAATAAGGTTAATATTATCCTAGCGCCAAGTCTCCGTCGGTGTTCCTTCCCATAACCTTCCTGTAACTGCTGGAGTAACGAGTCTACTATAAAAACTGTCAATTTTACAATTAATCTAAAGCAAAATGTCATAACATATACAATGACGTGACGTGTAAGGTTATAGCACCTACTAGATGGCAAAAAATAACCGGTACTCACATGTTTCCTCTCAGCTTTCAGGTCCTGTGAGTATCTCATCAGCTCGCCATACACCCTGTGGCCCATCTCCTCGGCAACGACCTCTCGCTGACCCGCGTAGTCGTTCAGCTCGTTCAAGATGGAGTAGAATGACAGGCATGTCGTAAATCTGTAAACCAGTAACGCATGCTCGGTCAGTCACTCAGCATTTTGATCAAAAAGATATCAGACACGTAGCATTTCATTACAGCACTTGTAACCAGCAGAGAATTTTCCCATTAACCCCCGACGCTTCATATTAAAAGGAACACTTTTGTGTACGCGGTTTCTTTACAAAACAACTGAAGAGACCACAGGGAGCTTTCCAGTGAATGCACTTAAAACAATGAGAGGAACTGTATCTCGCTGACTAGAGACAGAAATACTCAGTATGCACATCACATACTCACACCTCAACTCTGTACAGTTCTACACACTGCTATTTACACACACACACACACGCACAATCAGTGTGTGTTCCCAAACAATCAGATGTAAATCCCCTTATGCTCCAACTGTGAATGGTTTCACAGGCAGACAGACGTGCGCGCACACACACACAAAAACGGAGACAAACACGCACACACACGTACACACGCAGACTGACGAAACACCGACAAACACAGGGACTGACCCACATCCCAACACAAACAGAACAACATACACACAGATACGTGCACACACACACAAACACACACACAGAGAACCAACGACAGACATATATACACACTGAGACACAAACACACCACAACACACAGACACACACACACAGACATGAAACACAGACATATATACACACAGACACAAACACAACACAACACACAGACACACAGACACACACACACAGATGAAACACAGACAGACATATATACACACTGAGACACAAATACACACACACACACACACACAGAGATGAAACACACACAGACATATATACACACTGAGACACAAATACACACACACACACACACACACAGAGATGAAACACACACAGACATATATACACACTGAGACACAAACACAACACAACACACAGACACACAGACACACACACAGATGAAACACAGACAGACATATATACACACTGAGACACAAACACACAGACACACACAAACACACACACACACACAGAGATGAAACACAGACAGACATATATACACACTGAGACACACACACACACACACACACACACACACACACACAGATGAAACACAGACAGACATATATACACACTGAGACACACACACACACACACACACAGAGATGAAATACAGACAGACATATATACACACTGAGACACAAATACACACACACACACACACACACACACACACACACACACACAGAGACACACACAGTTTATTGCAGCATATGCTCTTAAGGACTGGAGTCTGTTGATGGTGACTGACCGCCAGGCAGACAAGCCTGACCTGCTCATTTTATTAAAAGCCCCCCCCCCCCCCCCCCCCCCCAAAACACACACACACACACACAACCCTGTAGGGAGGAAGGTGTTCTTTGAAGCCGCGTGTATGCTTTATCAAAATTAAGCCTTCTTGATATCCCTCCCGCTCCAGTAGCTTGGGATGGAATGTTCTAAAGACAGGAGCGCTCCTCGGGTAATGATGCGCGTCTAATGGAATTCATTAAAGCAAACGGGAGGCTCCTGAAGCGGCGGCCAGCCGATACTCCCTGCCCCGTCTACAGCTGAGCTCTGAACTCTCGCACACGGCTCGCTGATGGACTACAGCGTGGCACGAGGGCCTCCACTAGACACTGTGTTGGCGGTAAACAACAGGAAGGCACATGCCATGACGGCGTGCGACAGGGAACTCGACATTCATCAAAACGCTGTCGGGTCCTGTCCACGTCAAATAAAGGCCACAGATGATAGCTCTTCTTCTTTTACAAACGATCTAACTGTGAGATGCCGCAGTAAACCATGTCCTGAGTCCACACAGGAATCCAGATCCACATTCTGAGCTGGAAAAGTGCAGTGCACAGGATTTAATTAGAAAATACGACAGTCACGGCAAAGACCTTAATAACTGGAACATTCCGTTTTATAGGGACAGAATAATTGGCAAGAATGTGTCTGCCTGCTAAAATAATTATTTAACGTGCTAATGCCGCAGGGTGTGTGTCTGTGAGTGTAGGAGTGTGTGGAAGTGGTTCGAGGGCAGAATCACAGCAAAAATAACGTTAACGTTACAAGAGAAACGTACCTGGGCTCATCATCTTTGGCGCGCTTAGGGCAGTACTTCTTCACCAGGCTCCTGTTGGTCAACAATTAGAGCAAGAACATCAAAACCATACACCACGGACATAAAAGAAGTAAGAGTAAACAGTGAGGGTGCTAAACTAGGTCAAAGACAAGAGGGAAACCCAACACTATGTTAATTTCCCCTCCCTTTGTCCTACTTCTTCCTAAAAACGTGAGGAGAAGAGATAGATTTCTGATAAATAAGAGCTCTTGAGAGAAGCGGGTCTGCTGTGTTTAGGCACGTTCCTTTCATGAGGGACATGATGAAGGTTGTCGTGCGTGTGTGCACGCGTGTGTGCGTACGTGCGTGTGTGCACGCGTGTGTGCGAGTTCTCTTCCCTCACCTAAATGCCACAATGTACTTCCAATAAACACACTTCCTCTAACGCACAGACATATAAACAGGTCAAAGTGAACGCTTCTCCCTACAGAGCACAGCTATGATTATTCCACTGCCGAGGACCGCCACACTTCCTCATTACGTTCAGATCGTCTATAACCAAAAGATTTACGGCACCACATCGTGTGTGTGGAAGCGTGTGAACAAGGTGTGAGATCAGAATCAGCACAAAACTGATTAAAAAAAAAAAAAATAAATTCCTCCAAACGAGACCATCTATATAGCATCCTTCAAACTAAAACGTACCACAGCACTCTCGAATGCTCAGGCATGATCGGTCAGAAAGCGGTGTTTACGTTTCGAATTCAAACTCACTGGTTTATATTAACGTGATCCTTGTAGCGCGTTAACGCTTTCCACCGTAACAAGTCACTCACAAGGACTTGTCTATCAGATGATCTATATAATCTAATATATAATAAGAAACCAATACTAAATCACTGGTACGGTGAAGGTATTGTTCCTCTAAAGGAACAATCATTTTAAATCCTCGAGTCTCCAGTGTCAGTTTGGAACAGGTAGAGGTGATAGCTACGTTTTCAGCTACATAATATTACGTTTGGCTGTTTTTCCGTAACGAGATGAATTCGGTCTGTTTGTTAACTTCACGAGAAAGTAAGAGGACGTTTCTTTAGTCGCGACGACACGAGTGATAAATGGTAAATGTATGAAAAGTACGATGTTGACTAGCTTTAAAAGTGCTAGCTAACCTAATGTAATGAACCTCGAGCTAGTTAAGCACACAGTTATACAGGAAGGAAATGAACGACTATGAATTTCTGTGGAAGGGACGACCATTTACGGTATGTTTTCCCATGTGGCATGGGGTTTCGGGTTATGAGACGTGGCGTTCTCTCCTAACAACCCGGGAAAAAATGACCATTGTGTCTGTCTAGACTCCTTTCTTTCTCTTGGTTTAACTTTAATGTGACTATGTTGTGCTAGCATATGGCCACAACGTCACAGCCTAGTTGAACATCCCATCCGATATTTAGTCCCCTTTTTATGTTAAAATATCCTCCACTATTCTGGGAAGGCTTTCCACTAGATTTTGTAATGCATGCATTAGCGAGGTCAGGTATTGATGTCGGACGAGAGGCCTGGGACTCCGTCAGTATTCCAGTTCATCCCAAAGGTGTTCAGTGGTGTAGAGGTCAGGGCTCTGTGCAGGCCACTCAAAGCTTGGAAAACCATGTCTTAATGGTTGGACCTCTTTGTGCACAGAAGCACTGTGATGCTGGAACATGTTTGGGCCTCTTCGTTTCAGTAATCTTAATGTTATAGCATTCTATACAATTCCAGGCTTCCAGCTTGGTGGTAACAGTTTGGCGACGGCCCACATGTAAGTGTGATATTCAGGAGTCCACATACTTATGGCTTTATGCTGTACTTTATTTTGCTTGGTTTTGTCAGTGTCTTCACATATCTGCACGTTGACCATGCAACAGACAGCCAGATCGCATAGTTCAACTTCGACACCTTTTCATTTGCGAAACCCAACAGATGATAGGGTTTTTCTTCCATTCTCCGGTTGTTTGTTGAATCTAGGCAGATATGAATAAAAGATATAACCAGACACCGCTGCACTGGCCACTTTATTACTCATACTTTCCTTGTTAGTCTCCCACATAGGAACGCAGTTAGAGACAAAAGCGTGTCTTTTTTCTCGCGTAATTTGTGTGAAGTACCCTTTAGCCAGCAAGCGTCAGATCAAGGGAGTGCTGTTTGCTGAATATTTATGGACAGGATATAAGTCAGTAATCACCTACCGAGTGTGTGTGTGTGTGTGTGTGTGTATATAGTAGGTGGACCTAAAAACCTGAATGGAAAAGTTAAAGGGCTCAAATATTCACTGCAGTCCATCTTGTAATAATTAAATGTCATTCTAAGGATAAATTAATATTCATTGTCAGTCCGTATGCTATTACTTTGAGTTTTTAGTTTAGAATGGAAATTTCCCTTAATGTAAAATAAATAAATACGTTAAAAAAAAAAAAAAAAAAAAACTCTCTTCTGGGAATATCAGCGACTGTCCTTTAACTGGGGTTTGTCCCAGCGGCAGGTGTGTATCCGGCAGTGTCTTTAACATAGGCCTCTGATCTCCCGTATAATGACGTGTGTGTTTTGCCACGGTATGACTATCCTAGACATTAGGAGGGCTGAGCGGGCACTCTGTATCCAGAGTGCTGTATCCAGGCAACAGTGGAAATCCTAGAGGGAGGGCAGGAGGCCTTACATCCTTAAAAGCAAAGCAGAGAGGAGGGGAGGACAAGAGGAGATAGGGGAGGCCACAGCTGCGGCTCTACTCATCTCCTGGAGCAGATTTAAGGCATGCGATTGATTCTTTGATTTTTTTTTTCCATCACGTGAAAGCGCAGTTTATTCCCTCTACAACAGAATATCTGATTCTCGCTGTGGAGGAGGTAGATCTACAAACAACCTCAGCTATCATTTTGTCTGGTTTATCAAGCATGCAGTGCGAACGCATTTAACGTCGAATATTAAACACCTTACAGTTTTACTAAAGCTGGTGGATGGAAGATTTCTTGATAGAAAAAAAAAAAAAAAAAGCTACTGCGAGCGACTTGCAGATGAACGTTTTGTACGGCGGGCTGTGCTGAGCTCTTCAACGCAGTGCGGGTTATATAATCACACTATCCAGTGTCAGCCAGATGAGGACGGGTTCCCTTTCGAGTCTGGCTTCTCTAAAGGTTCCTTCCCCATGCCGTCTCAGGGAGTTTTTCCTTGCCGCTGCCGTCTCTGGATTGCTCGTTAGTTATCGAAACCTACAACCGGATTTCTGTAAAGCCGTGTTGTGACCTTGTCAGTCCGTACAGGATTTCGCAGAGTTTTTCTTTTTTTATTGTGATTGTCGTGGCCAAAAACGCTCGATTTTGCTGCTGCTTTTTTCAAAATTTGTTTTCTTGTGCTTTTTTTCCGGCGAAATCGCAATTGCACGGAATGGTCTTTCGGAATGGTGCGTCTTGGCCCAAATCTGCGGAAAAACCGCCGTCATTTTGAAAAACCGCAAGCTCATGTGAATACTGCTGCATTTCCTCGATTTTGCGTTCATTTCTGTGATCATCTATTGTTCAAAGTGCTGTACAAATGAAATCGAATCGAAATGATAAATCCCACGGCTGCAAGACGCAGTAATACATTCAGCAAGAAATCAGTAGCTTGAAGACAAGTAGCCTGAAGACTTAAAGATGAAGCCTTCTCACAGTCTCCTAGTACAGGACTGCTGAGCGAGTTTATAAGTGGTCTGTGGGCCTCTGGGTGCACTCTAAAGGCTGATTACCACAAGATATCTAGCTCGAAGATAACTGAAGGGGAGAGATTTCTCTGTTAGGACATGAGAAATCTCATGCCTTTAATCAAAATGACATCCTTTAATCAAAATGACATCATTTTGATTAAAGGCCGGTCTTTGCCCTTCTTGCAGGTGTTGCGACGCAGCTCAAATCTGAGCTGGTGTGTTGATCCGAATCCGACTGAAACGACGCGAGTTTCTACTCTAGGATTCCCAGCGCGCCTCACAGCAACTCAGGAACATCGTGTATTGTCCACCGTATTTTTCAATAACGTTTTCCCCCCGCATTTTTAATTAAAGAAAACAAACACACAACACATTGTAGATTGCATCATCATTATTATTATTATTATTATTACAAAGAGTAGCATGTTGAAATACGTGCCAGACAGATGTGAAAACGAGAGAAACAAATGTTGCACAGTGTTCTGTAGGAAAGTGGCTGACTGGCACTTTAAATCAGAGAACCTTCTGTCTTGTGAGCTCGTCAAAAATAAATAAATAAATAAATAAATAAAAACTATGCTGCAGGCATAATAATGACTGGCAATCATAAAAATGATCATCATAATTAAAATGGACTTAATGAATAGGACATGCAAACATGAAATATTTAACAATATTTCCTCTATCATTGAAAATTGTCCTTTTTATGACATTAGGGCTTTTCAAACCCCGGGTAAACAGAGTCCAGGGTTATCCTGATTCATGTTTCACACTGCTCATACTTTACCTGGGGTTAACAATAAATCCTGCGTATTCGTGATCTGACGTTTCATACTGTACATTCCTAAACCCTGGGTTAACGTTCTTATTTGCATATTTGCAGTGTCAACAACCACGATTGGATAAATACAGCGTGCGACCGGTTTAAATAATGCCTTGTCGTGAGAAAAATCCTCCTTGGCTGTCTTAAGCCTCCTGAGATGCACAAAGCCAAGAAAAAGACTTTTTTTGTTTTTTTTTCTTTTTTCCCCTCAAACGCAGTCTAACAATTCCCTTTTGGTTCGGAGAGAAATGGGGACATGGCTTACAACAACTTGAAAGGGGCTTTCGGGGATTTTATTTTACTGTGCACACACACACACACACACGTGTATGTGAATATATTATATATATATATATATATATATATATATATATATATATATATATATATATATATATATATATATATATATATATATATATAATGCATGTGTAAAGCACCTGAAACCGGAGCAGGGTTTCATAATGTAAAAGGTTAAGGGTTAAAAGCAGGGCTTAGAGCGACGATAACACGGGGTTAAGCGCAGCCCACTATTGACTGAATTAAAATGCCAGGAAATCATTATTATAATGTGCATTAGTACACTCTTGACCCCATGTGTGTCATGTGTTGAGGCTGGGTTATTAATAGGATACTCACCTCAACTGTTTTGCATAGTTTTGCTCTATCTCCAGCCGTTCCTTCACAAACTTTGCATAGCGCTCCAGGAAGTCGATGCCCCACTGAGTGTGCTTGTCGAGGTTCTCAAACTGGTCCTGAGGGAGGAAGAGCGAGAACACAGATGGGCATTGAGTGCTGAGGAGGAAGTGAGGGAGTTCGGTCTGTCACAGGCCTTTTTGTCTAAGACAGGATATATGAAAAAACAAAAGTGATGGTGCGTTTGATGAATACTGATGATTTTGTTGGATCTGATGAATACTGATGATTTTGTTGGACGGCCGCAGACTGCGAATCACTGCTGAGCAAACCTCGGTCATATAATACCGTTGAAAAGGAAGTTTCACCTAACACGATTTAGATGTGCTTACACTAACCGCTCATGGGTCTGTGAGAGGTATTTCTGACGTAAGGCCATTACAAATGCTAATGCAATTTCAAGTTGGGTATAATGGGTGCATCATGACGTCACCTGATAACCCAGCTAGAGTGGTATTTTCAGAAAATAAACAGGTTTTATCTGCCTACATACAAGCTGTTGCTATCCTTAGTAAGGATTAAATTACCATGCCTAACCAGAAGTATGATGTCAGCCTGGGTAAGACTTAGACCAATTTATTCCCACCAATCTGGCAACACGTATACAACAGACACTGCCTTAAAAAAAACAAACAGCTGTGCGACAAATTGTTTTTACTAAACCCATACAAAGAAATGCATGGTGAAACCTTCTGTACTGCCAGTGAGAGTGAGAGAGAGAGAGGAAGAGAAGTCTTCGACTATAAACCTGTCTGTACAACCCAAGAACGAATAAAAGGAGCCACAGGCCGTTGAGCGCTGGCCTACGTCCAGCCTGGGACAGTCGGGCCTGGGCTTTGTGAGGAGAATGGGGGAGGAGGCGAGAAAAGAATGATACAGAAAGAAACAAAGGATGAAAGAACGTATGAACTAAAGAAACAGTGAGCAGACAGAGGCCTTCAGGAACTATATTCATAAGAGCAAGTCTGTTTTCTAAGATGACAAGACGAGAGATGGGAGTGGACGGGAAAGTAAAGAAGAGACGCAGTGAAAGGAAGTGTGTACTCCACAGGGTGAACAGTCCTGGCATTGCATCTGTGTAACACACTGAGGCAGAACAGATTCAGCAGATTTCCTCATCAAGATAACAACAACAACAAACAGGCTTTTCTCATGGAGGTTCTCAGTGCAGCGTGGCTCGTGACACTAATGAGGCAGAACACCATCCGTAGGATCAGCAACTAGATTATAATATAAATATTCACAACACAGAAGGTCCCTCTTGTTTGCCAATGCACTGGTGAAAATACATCAATTTCAGACGAGAACAAACACAAAAAAAAGCCTTTAAATCTTCCACCGAGAGCTGTCACCACCCCAAAACAGCAAGAGCATTGAACTGTTCAGCCAGCAGACAGTTAGATGTTACATGTTGACAGTAACATCAGTCTAACTGCTAGCTAACCTACATTGCAAGTGATGATTGACAAGTCTAATGGTTTGCGGTGTGACATTCTTTACAACTTGTCATGACAAAAGAATGCATGCGCTGTACAGTTAAAATTGCTTTCAGTAAAATAATTAAAGCTGCATTCGGGGACTGTTTTGAGGATGGTCATGATTTCATTTCAAAGCATGTTAATTATCTAGTTGTTATTTATTAACAGGATTCAGGCACTCTCTCAGCTTAAGACTTCCTGTTTAGGACAGCAGAGATCATAGAGAGATTTTAACCAAGATAATGCTTTTGTCTCCACGCCACTAGCCGGAATCATGTCGTCAGACCAATATGTAGATGATAGAGTTGCTGGTGTCTCAAGAACTACAGTCTCATGACCATGTACACTAGTTAGACCAACCTGAGCACTGCCTAGAATATAATGTTACCCAAAGATCAACTTATAGGAGTAATGTACAATACTTCTACTCCTACTCCTCTCATCCAGTGGTGGCTTGGTGGTTAAGGCTACGGGTTACTGATCGAAAGGTGAGGGGTTCAAGCCTCAGTAGCTGCGTTTACATGGACAACAATAATGCACTCTTAACCCGATTGAGACCATACTTTGATTAAGAAACTACCATGTAAACAGCAATTTTTACTTACCTTAATCTAATTAAGGTCATACTCGAATTAAGCTCTAATCGAATGGAGTACAGGTGGAGTACTCCTGTTTTAGTCGCATTATGGACGTGTATTACAGACATGTAAACACCTTAATCACATTATGAACGTCGTGTGAGTTTTCACCACATTTTGCGACAGGACACGTACACACACGGCAGTGCTCAACATTTTACGGCGAACAAGAGAGTTTGGCTGTGTCCCAAACCGCATACTTGCCTACTATAGGCCTGTAGTGGGGAAAAATACATGTATCTCGGCTACTATATAGACGGTAACTACGCGGTTTGAGACGCAGCCCACAGCTTCAAGCAGTTGTCTATTAGCGCGTATAGCATGACAAATAATTAACTGCACTTAAAGCTTCCGTAAATTTTTTTTTAAATAAAAACACCCAGAAGTGTATACGATACCATAACGAAGATGAACTGTATGTTGATATGTGAAATTCTGGAGGGACGTCGGAGGGCGTGGCGCGGTGACATAATGACACAGGCTGTTAATCTAATTATGTTCTAAAACATGTAAAAAGGGAACATGACAGGAGTATTCTAAAAGCGACTCATGTAAACACCTTAATCACATTATTATCTTACTCAGAGTAAGGTCAATAATTACATTACTGCTGTCCATGTAAACGTAGTCAGTGCTGCCAAGCTGCCACCATTGGGCCCTTCACCCTCTCTGCTCCAGGGGCACTGTATCATGGCTGACCCTGCACTCTGACCCCAACCTCCTTACATGCTGGGATATGCGAAGAAAAGAATTTCACTGTGCATATGTGACTAATAAAGACTCATTATCCTGAGAGATGCAAGTAGAAGCTCCTACTCCTTCTTTACTGATTGACTGCTAACACGTTTCCACCCATTCCGATCTCTTAACTTTTATTCCTTAACTACAGTTAGAGGAGATTTAATTCTTCTACAAGGTGACTTCCTCGAGTCCATCTTGAGGAGGTTTTCCTTACCGATGTATAATAAGAATTTATCATCAAATTCCTATCAAATTTTGCATTTTACTCTCCAGGTTGTGGATTATGTTTTCTGTATTAGTGTTGTCATGATACCGACATCTCGTGTAGTATTACATACTCAATTCCGAAACAATCTGGTAAGAACATTTTACAGATATAACGAGTATGATGGACATTGAGTAGATATTGCTAATAAAAATGACTAAGCATATTTGATTTAATTGAACCTTTTGTACCACGTTGTATTATTGGACCCGTGGTGAGTTTTCGATATCTCGCCTAAGGTTTTAACATGGACATTAAAACCACCTGCCTAATATTGTGTAGGTCTCAACAGTGCCGCCAAAACAGCTCTGACCCATCGACTCATGGACTCCACAAGACCCCTGAAGATGTGCTCTGGTATCTGGCACCAAGACCTTAGCAGCAGGTCCTTTAGGTCCTGTAAGGTGCGAGGTGGGGCCTCCATGGATTGGACTCGTTTGTCCAGCACGTCTGACAAATGCTTGATCAGATTGAGATCTGGGGAACTTCGAGGCCAAGTCAAAACCTTGAACTAAATAGTTCCTCAAACCATTCCTGAACAATTTTTGCAACATTTATCCTGCTTAAAGAGGCCATTGCCATTAGAGAATAGCATTACCTCGAGTTGAAGGTTCAAACTTTTTTGGATAATTATTGATAAAGAGACTCCATAGAATCTTTTGGCACTGGTTTGGTCCTGATCGGACGAAAAACCTAGGACTAGTTCGCAAAAGTAGGTTTTTACGAAAAAATTCAAGATGGAGGAACAATTTTAACGATGGAAACGAAATCGGAGATATACGTTATGTCCGTATGTTCAGGTTTTCGATGGGATTGAGGCCTGGTGATTTTGCAAGCCAGCCCCAGAGTTCACTCATGCTTGTCGAACTTCATAGACACATATCTGGCCCTATGCACCCTATAGCAGTCACCCTGGACTGTGGGAGTGTCAATTTTTGAAGCGTCAAATTAAATGAGAGTCTGGCCAACAACTGACAACAACTTAAAGTTTAAGATGCTCAACCTATTCATTTTGTACAATATGTTATTGCTGTTGGTGGATGCAACAATTTTTTTTTTTCTGAGAACTCAATATTTAGTTAATCCTGGATGTATTGTAACCTAATGAATATGATTACAATTGGACCTCCTGCCTCTCCCGAAGTCAAGTCAAAGTCTAGTCACCTTAAAAATGACGCAAGCTCATCTATAATGGCTTTCCTTCTGAAAAAGATTGGGCGTGGGAGAGAAGGCAGGTCAAGCACAAAGACGGAGAGAGACCGAGATAAGAAAACTGAGCCGTCAGTTCACTACTACCTTCAGCAAATGCTGACATGTTTGTCATGCGTTACTCAGGTGTTAAAAGCCCCATATCAGCCCCCTATCAGTGAGCGGATAATTTATTTGATTCATGGCCGCTAGCTATGCCATTTCGCAAGCTGCACCTGTCAGAGTGACTGCTCTCAACCTCTAATTTTGACTGTGATTCATGTTCTAGTAAACATAAATTACAGTTGGGGCGAACTCTTTAAAACACACACTTCAGAACAGGTTTAAGTCTAGAAGGACGTTAAACACGCATGTTGTGGGTGGACAAGTGATATATTCTCGGTTGGTGATGCTTGTGCGTGGACGTATTGTAAAGATGACAGCAGTGCACTGAATGCATGTGTGTGAGTGTACAGAGGATCTGACAGTTTATTAACCTCAGTTGAGTAGGCAGTCGGTGATAGCCCTTGCAGCTACTGCGTCTGACGGAAATCACTTAAGCAGCAGACTGGTGATTCACTCAAGTGGAAAAACAGCTCTCCCACAGCCATCTGGCCAGATTTAACCATCATTTAACTTATGTGTGCACACACACACACACACACACACACACACACACACAGAATAACTAAAATACATGAGCTTAATGCATTGCATCAGCCAAGTCAACATTAACTTGTTAGGCTTGTGACTGCTCCACCCTGTCACGCACCTGCTCACACTCCTGAGTTTCAGGTTCATGCTGACCTGAGAGTGGGTTGCTTTTTCAAAACCTACACATTCCACACACAGAAAGGAAACGATGACTCTGCTCTCAGGGGACCGTGAAAACCAGAAACTTACACAAAACATTAATGGGACTTGTATGACAGTAACAAGCAGAATGACATCACTCTGAAGGACTGACTGGTTTTCGGGTTCAGGTGTGTCCGAGTTTAAAGAATGGGAGTGGCCTACCTTCTGTATGTCTGCAATTTCAACTGACTTAACAGAAACGATGGGTTAGAAACAACAAATCATCTCAGTGCCAACTAGAACAGATTAGCCACTGGCCACTGTAATAGGAGCACCAGTCTGGTTCATTGAGCCTGTGCCAAGTGTAGCCGCTGACAGGCATGAATGCCGACGTGGTCTTCTGCAGCTGTAGCCCTTTTGCCTCGAGATTTGACGTTTTGTGCATTTTGAGACGCTTTTCTGCTTACCATGGATGCCAAGAGTGGTTATAATTGGAAGTTGTCATTTGGAAGCATTCTCCTCTGACCTCTCTCATCTACAATGCGATTCCTTCTGCAGAATTGCCACGCACTGGATGTTTGTATATTATTTATGCATTGAGCCGCTTCTGCACGATTAACTGTGTGGGCGACTGTGGTTCAGGTGGCAGAGCGGGTTGTCCACTAGTCGTAGGGTTGGCGGTTCGATTCCCGGCCCACGTGACTCCACATGCCGAAGTGTCCTTGGGCAAGACACTGAACCCCAAGTTCAGTGGCAATCCCGATGGCAAGCTAGCACCTTGCATGGCAGCTCTGCTACCATTGGTGTGTGAATAAGAAACAGTGCAAAGCGCTTTGTAGAACCGCTAAGGTTAAAAAAGCGTTATGTACGTGCAGACCATTTAGCATTTACCAACTGATTGGATAACTTCACGAATATGCAAGGATACATGTGTTTGTGTTAAAGTGGCCAGTAAGTGTATGTCTAGCTCGAGTGCAGATCAATGTGTTCAACAGCTGTTTTGTCCAGAGATCAAGATACATTAAATAAGCAGAGCTCTGAATGGTCGTTGCTTTCTCCCTTGTATTGACACATCTGTTTGGCTCATCAGCCAATTATCCAGCCTGGCAGGAGCTGAGTCACTGAAACACTAACACTGAAGGACATCAAGCCCAGAGTGGCAAGAACAATTTCTCCATCGAAAGAAAAAAAAAACAGATCAACTCTGGAACATCATACTATCAAACTATCACAATATAGAATTGACAGTGTATTAAACAGCGTTTTGTGGGCTGCATGTTTGCAGTGATGGTAAGAGTCAGTCACAATGATTGGCAGTGCTCTCCCAGAGAGATTGTCTGTGGCTGAATTCACTCTACCCACAATGATGAAAGACCACAAGACTGTAGCCTTGAGACACTAAGGGCCTCTTTGTGCAGAGGAAAATCAGAACCACTCTCTTTCTCTGGCCAAACACTTTTGACACTCATAAAATGTGAGAAACACAAATCTGTGATTCTCACATGATGTAATCTGACTAGTCCAACAGATTTATTTTGATGTTCTCCGTCAATCCTACATTTCACATGACAAATCCCGTCCGTTTGTTCTCGAGTACGGACGAAACAAAAAGATCCCAAGCTGTTTTCTCTTTTCTTCCCCGGCGCCATTTTGCCAAACGCAAACGCTACTCTTGATGCCAGGGGCAGATGGGCATTCTCAGTGTGCCTGCGGTTCTACTTCTTACGTCACCTTTTTCTCCAAATGCTTGACATTCATGAATAATTAATGCGACGTACGACTTCTTTGATGACTGGCGTTTGCGGTTGCTGGGTGACATGGACTAGCCGGGCTGGCAGTGCTTAGATCTCAGCTTACAGACACCTGATAGGGATCCCATTGTGGAGTGCAATAAACCCCCCTGCTGTGCTGACTCAATAAGACAAAAGCGAGCGCCAGGCGCAGGATCGTGTTTCAGTGGCGAGGATGCCCACGAAATGTGCATTTTAACTGGAGAATTGCTGAGAATTTTTAGCTCAATCCACAAACTTTCCGTATTCTGCTGAGATATTGTGTCTGACCGTTCAAATGTATTATTTTGCTATTTTTCCAGACCTCCTCGTCTCTCCTTCATCGAGTCGCCTTTGTCTTGTGCAAACCTGTTTGCTTGTACTGCGCTCTGGTAGGATAATTCCTGTGGTTTGTACACTAAATCTCCATTTTGCACAATTTCCACTTACAAAGCTCAAAAGCATTATGGTGAACATGATTACACCATGTTATGTAATCCCCCAGGCTATAAAAATATGATATTGATTGCCATACAGTCTCGTTCATTTTTATAATGGTCAGCCAAAAGTCACTCTCCCCAGCTTTAACAGACACAATGTGATTTTAGGGTAGATATGCTAATTCAGCTGTTACAGGAAGGAAGGGAAAGTACATAACCATAATGGCAGCGATACAAGAACAAAAAAAAAAAAAAAGAGAGTTATAAAAAGTCTTATAAACATATTATTATACGGTCTCAGCATTAAATAGTGTTGCCTATAGACATGTATTTTCCATGGATCGGGATAAAGATGACAGGAAAGGCTTCAGTTCAGCAGGACAACATACTGTGTAATACTTAATTCTACTACCAACTACCAACTTCTAAAACTGACAATGAACAGAATATATATATATATATACACACACACACACACACAGACACACACATATATACATACATACATACACACACATTATTATTATTATTTTTTTAAGTTAGCAACAATGAACAGCTGGCTAGGCATTATGCTACGTTCGCACTCATGTCGCTTGTGGGCATTGTTACTGCTTATTTGTAGCCACTGTGCAGCATTACAATGACAAACAGTCGTAGCTATAGATAGCTTCTAAAGCAAAATAAATAATGCACTAATCAGTATTGAGATTGGTTGATTGATTTACGTGTTTGACCCCATACTGGTTTCGAAAGCAGATACCTGTACTAGGAACGTACACGCACTAGCGATCTCTGCTATTACCTTAAAAGCATTATTTCTCTTCGGAATGTCTCTAAACACATTCAATGAGAGGTCATATATGACAGGATAAGATGAAACCACGGAAACCAAGTTTTTTTTGTGTGTCCATTTATGTTCATCAACCAGTAAATGGGAACTAATTGCAGGTAGGAACTAAAGTTGTGAGGGGGGAATTGAATGAATGTCAGACTACACACGCGAAACAGGATTTTATTATATATATATATTTTTTCATTTAAAAAAGTACAGTATATTTTCCATGGTACAGTCAGTACTGCTTATTTTTGTAATCACGTTCAGCAATATTTTACTCAAGAGTTTTTTCATTCAGTATTTTAAAAACTATTGGTTGATTAATCGGTTATCGGCAGGTACCGCCCAACCTAGTTATCGGTATCGGTAAGATCCAGTAATCGGTCGACCTTTACTCTTGTGAATGTTAGATTATGGAGCAAAGAATTTCCATGAATGAGATTTAATGGGAAATATGTGCCTTGGGGAAAAATTTTAAGAAAAAATGTTTCAGAGAAATTCTCCTTCAAGAAGTAGATGAAACCTCTTGGTTTAACATAAATTTGATCTAATATTCAACCGCATGTTTAAAATTTTGTAGAGTGCAAAAAAGAAAAACTAGAAAGCTATATATCGATCAAACAGATTTTTTTTTAAACTACATTTACTATATTACATTTTTTTTTTTTTTTTTAATATTTACTAAAATAATTAACAGAGCACACAACAGCCAGTAAAATTCATTACAACAGCCGTATCAGGGTAGTCATCTTCTCAGCAGAAAACATTCTCAAGCAGAATAATGACAGGAAATGAGGTCAAACAAGGAGTAGGAGCATCAAAGCCTTGCTGGGATCCGCACACATGACTCAAGGCAAAGGACAACGTGAGTCACGACAGAGCATGTCTTTGACAAATCTTCAGAAGCAGGGTCACAGGGAATGATGAGACATGCAGTGCAGGTTTCAGCACTGCCTTGTTGTCCTGGCTGCATGTGCACAGATGGCTTCAGGAGAAGAACAGTAATCGGAGCTGGTCGCGACATAAGGGTGAATTAGGATGTGCAGGCATACAGACACGCCTCATCTGGCGAGCACAGGAGAGGCCGGGTAGGGAAATGTCGCGGTGTCAGAATCAATGGGCTCATCAATGCAGGAGCCTGAGGCAAGGTGAAAAGTTAACAGGAGTCCTTCCAACACGTTCCCGAATCAGCAGCTCAGCATGGAGGCTGCTGAGGCAATGCAGCAAACAAGACAGCTCTTCTTTTCAGCTTATTCATTATGCATGCTAATAAATAGGAAACCACAGAGGTTGAAGAGAGTTATCGGAAAAATCGGAAGCATTCATTATTAGGCCACCTGTAGATGATCGGCGACAAAACCGCCTTGTGCCACCGAAGCCATTGTTTAACTGTGGACAGAGGGGACGTTTTGCCCACAGGCAATGCTTGGATTTCTCTCCAATTCAACTTTGACCCGGTTAATCCTAATCGTTTTAAAGCACAGCCAAGAAGATGAGCAATCGCATCATCTTATCCGACGTCGCAAAGATAGCACTCGCTCGTCACAAGGGAGGAGCAGCTCATTCAATGCATGCCTCGATATCCCGAGCTATTTACTTGAAAGACAATAACTTTTAGAAGAAAAAAAAAAGTGCAGCATGGTGAAATGTCAGCACAGAAACAGGAAAACCCGGTTTAGTTTCTTGAGACAATAGAGTCTCATTCATTGAGCAGACACCCATTTTCTCGCCCTCTGTGTTTTCTTCAATCTCCTCTAAAGGATGACCAAAGCTTGAAACTTTTTGTTGGTTTGTTTAAGATGTAGCTCCATGCTGGATTTAGACCCATGCATAAAGGGCTAGCATGTGAATGAGCTATGTCTTCAGACATGTCTTGATGATATAGCGCTGCTTCAACCTTGCAGTAAAGCATGCTTATGAACAGTACGGTATAGTGCTCCTAAAACGTGATCTTCTGTAGGATGGCCTTTCAGTGTGGCTTCAATTTCTACAGACTTCCCGGTTAAATCTGTTTTTTTTTTTGTGCTCTGGGCTGCACTATAGATTACCCACCACCCCGGTGTTGCATTAGCCAGGTTTTTCCATTCTAAAGCTTCAACACATCCTCTTTGCTACCTTTTGGCCTAAAGCACTCAAAAAACGTACTACCTTTTTTGTTGTTGTTGCTGTCTGCACCACACAGCTGCATACATATCTGCTACAGAAAGAAGAATGCCTATCGTAATAAAGCGCATAAACGCCATTAAATATTAGGATAAAAAATTGTTCTTAGCTAATCTGGACATTTTGTAGCCGTGTAGTCAATCAAAACACTGACTGGATAGAAAATGACAGCAATAGAAGCAGTAACATGAATCAAAATGGCAGACAAGCCTGTTGGGAGGATGTCATCAAAACATCCATAATGGTAGAAATTAGTAAGCCTAGAACAATTTGGCATAAGCCAAGGAAATAAATTCTCAAGATATGGACAATAATGCATATCTATATATCTCTATAATATATGTATAATCTATAGCGCCTGTATTAGGCTGATGGGCTCATCTGGTTCATTGCGCTCAGTAGAGGGAGTAAGTATTATCTATTGACCAAATTTCACATCTCTATGACTTACGGTTTGGTCTGTACAATTAGTTTCAGTGGTGATTCAAAATAATTCTAAGAAAAATCCTAACAAGAAAAAAAAAATTAAAAATACGGACACAGCACTACATGCTTTGACACCTTGTAATTTATTAAATAAAGTATTCAAATGTATTCATATTTACAAAAATTAGTCTCACTTCAGGACACAAGTTCTTTGGTAGCCATGAAACTTGAGTGTCACGATTCCCCCTCGAAGCAGTGTGCTCTAAGCGCAAATGCGCGAGCACCTGCTTTTCCGCTGTCGACCGTAGTGACATTGGGACACGTGTGTTTTGTTTATGTTTGTCATGTCTCCTCCCTGTTCCGTCATTGGCTGGGAAATCACGTGGGTCTGAATTGCTCTCAGCTGATAGCAGTTGAGACGCTGATCATGTCGGCATATATAGCGCGTGCCTCCCAGCAAACAACGCGGAAAATTAAGAAGTAATAAGTCGTAAGTAGTAAGTAAATGTTTAGCGTTAGTTTAATTCGCGTCATAGTCATAAGTTAGTTCGCGCTGGATTCTCCGCTTCCAGTCCCTCGTTCTAGTTCGTGTCTTGTTTTGGTTATCGACCTAGATTCCTGCCTAGCCCCGTGTATGCCTATTTGCCAATCGCCTGACCTCTCACATGTTTATGGATTACGTTTTGGATCACGTTTTGGATTTGTCTGCCTGCCTGTCTCTACAAATAAACAACTGTTATCCTGCACTTGCATCCGCCTTATCTCTGCTCCGTCACGACTTGTGACAGAATCTTCCGCCCTAACATGGATGCAGCAGGAGGACTAGAGAGAAGGCACGCCACAGCAACCAGGAAAATAGTAGGACAATACCGCATCGGGGAACGTTCGGATTACTGGCCGCATTTTTCATCCGTGCAATTTCCCCAAAGGTACGCCATTGAATTGCCGCCAGAGACAGCGGGATTGGGGAGCTACCCGCTGGAGTTTCTCTTCAGCTGCCAGGAGTATTTCTGGAGCTTGGCGGTTCCCAAGCCTACTAAGAGAGTGTGGATCGGGTTCCTGGTTTCCAGGTTTTGCGGCCCAGCCCGTGACTGGGCGGAGCAGCTGGTGAGTGCTGGGTCGCCAGCCCTCCATGATGTCACTCAGTTTACAGAGCTGTTTATGGAGGAGTTTTCACAGCCTGGACAACTTTGTGGTCTTGATTTACTGGGGTGGAGAGTCAATGGACAGCCCCGGGTGGACCCACCATTCAACCTCTATTATGAGGACAGGGTAGTAACCAGTGATCCACTTCAGTTTCCGGCCAACACGGGGGCGAAATCCCCGAGATGTATGACCGAGGGCTGCGGGAGAGAGACTCAGCTTCAATGTCCCACTTGCAGGAAGCTGGGCCTCCAGGAAGCTTTCTTCTGCTCTCAGGAATGCTTCAAGAGCAGCTGGCGGGAGCATAAGAAACTCCACCGGAGAGCCCGTGCAGAGACCCAGCCCGGGACCGACAGAGTGACCTCAGAGCTCGAACCTGAGCCCCACGAGGTGGGCTCACCCGCCGAGCTCCAACAAAAGGTCCAAGTCCAAGTCAAGTCTCACATCCCTGAGATCCAAGTCAAGTCTCACGTCCCTGAGATCCAAGTCAAGTCTCACGTCAATGAGCTCCAGGTCCAGCCTCCTGTCCCTGAGCTCCAGGTCCAGCCCCTGAGCTCCAGGTCCAGCCTCCAGTCCCTGAGCTCCAAGTCCAGCCTCCAGTCCCTGAGCTCCAAGTCCAGCCTCCAGTCCCTGAGCTCCAGGTCCAACCTCCAGTCCCTGAGATCCAAGTCAAGCCTCAAGTCCCTGAGATATAAGTCAAGCCTCCAGTCCCTGAGATCCAAGTCAAGCCTCCAGTCCCTGAGATCCAAGTCAAGCCTCCAGTCCCTGAGATCCAAGTCAAGCCTCCAGTCCCTGAGATCCAAGTCAAGCCTCCAGTCCCTGAGATCCAAGTCAAGCCTCCAGTCCCTGAGATCCAAGTCAAGCCTCCAGTCCCTGAGATCCAAGTCAAGCCTCTAGTCCCCGAGATCCAAGTCAAGCCTCCAGTCCCTGAGATCCAAGTCCAAGTCAAGTCTCATGTCCCTGAGGTCCAATTCAAGCCTCCAGGCTCTTATGTCCAAGCCAAGCCTCCAGGCTCTTATGTCCAATCCAAGCCTCCAGGCTCTGACGCCCAAGCCAAGCCTCCAGGCTCTGACGCCCAAGCCAAGCCTCCAGGCTATGACACCCAGGCCAAGCCTCCAGGCTCTGACACCCAAGCCAAGCCTCCAGGCTCTGACGCCCAAGCCAAGCCTCCAGGCTCTGACAACCAAGCCAAGCCTCCAGGCTCTGAGGCCCAAGCTCTGCTAATATCTCAGCCTAAGGACCAAGTTATGCTCACACCCCAGTGCGCTGACACGCCCAGCCAAGCTCCGCTCACGCCCCAGTTTGCCGACACGCCCAGCCAAGCTCTGCTCACGCCCCAGTCTGCCGACACGCCCAACCAAGCTCTGCTCACGCCCCAGTCTGCCGACACGCACCGCCAAACTCTGCTCATGCCCCCGTCTGCCGACACGCCCAGCCAAGCTCTGCTCACGCCCCCGTCTGCTGACACGCCCAGCCAAGCTCTGCTCACGCCCCAGTCTGCTGACACGCACCGCCAAGCTCTGCTCACGCCCCGGTCTGCTGACACGCACCGCCAAGCTCTGCTCACGCCCCAGTCTGCTGACACGCACAGCCAAGTTCTGCTCACGCCACAGTCTGCTGACACGCACAGCCAAGCTCCGCTCACGCCCCAGTCCGCCGACACGGCCAGCCAAGCTCCGCCCATGCCCAAGGTTCACCTAGTGACCTCAGAGCCTCAGTCTCCCTGTGCAGCTGTGGTCGTCGCTCAGCCCGCCTGTTCAGCTGAGGTCGTCGCTCAGCCCGCCTGTTCAGCTGAGGTCGTCGCTCAGCCCCCCTGCTCCATGGCAAATAGCGTTCCCTCCTTCTGCTTCGAGGAGACCCACACTCCTCTCCTTGGCCGCACGGAGACCCACGCTCCTCTCCCTGGCCTTACAGGGGACTTCGCTCTGCCTCCCAGTTCAGCTGGGGACGTCACGCCGCTTTCATGCTCCGACGAGGATGTCGCCCTGCTTCCTTTCACTGCCGAGTACAGTGCTCTGTTTCCCTGCTCTGCCGAGTACCGTGCTCTGTTTCCCTGCTCCGCCGAGGACGTCGCTCTGCCTTCCTGCTCCGCCGAGGACGTCGCTCTGCCTTCCTGTTCCGCCGAGGACGTCACCCTGCTTCCCTGCTCCACCGAGTACAGTGCTCTGTTTCCCTGCTCCGCCGAGTACAGTGCTCTGTTTCCCTGCTCCGCCGAGTACAGTGCTCTGTTTCCCTGCTCTGCCGAGGACGTCGCTCTGCCCTCATGCCCAGCTGAGGTCGTCGCTCAGCCTGTCTGCCCAGCTGAGGTTGTCGCTCAGCCCCCCTGTCCAGCTGAGGTTGTCGCTCAGCCTCCCTGTCCAGCTGAGGTCGTCGCTCAGCCTCCCTGTCCAGCTGAGGTTGTCGCTCAGCCTCCCTGTCCAGCTGAGGTCGTCGCTCTGCTTCCCTACGCCGCCAAGAACACCGTGCAGTTTCATGTCTCTGCTCGGGACATTCAGCCCAGGGGGCCGGGGCCGCCAATGAAGTGGGATGATTCATGGCACTCCGGGAGGAGTGCCCTTGGGGGTCACTAGTTTAGTTCGCGTCATAGTCATAAGTTAGTTCGCGCTGGATTCTCCGCTTCCAGTCCCTCGTTCTAGTTCGTGTCTTGTTTTGGTTATCGACCTAGATTCCTGCCTAGCCCCGTGTATGCCTGTTTGCCAATCGCCTGACCTCTCACATGTTTATGGATTACGTTTTGGATCACGTTTTGGATTTGTCTGCCTGCCTGTCTCTACAAATAAACAACTGTTATCCTGCACTTGCATCCGCCTTATCTCTGCTCCGTCACGAGTTGTGACATTGAGAGTGAACACTAATATTAATAGGATCCATTTCCTCTTTTTGAAATGCCACAAGCTCAGGTTTCTGGCTTTAGTATAATCTCTGTTCTGCATTTCAAACACTTACCAAGAAAAAGTGCTCGAATTCAACCATATCATGTGGTACATATAGTCAAACCTGAGGTTAAAATAAGCTTTACTCTCATCTGGTCTATTATAGTCAAGAGAAAGAACAGTTTTCATGGTGGAATTCTCTTTCAAGAACGTGGCTGACCTATTTGTTTTTCCTCAAAAGTTCATTTACACAGCAAGGAATTTGGCTTTCCATCCAGAGAACCAAAAAACCACAGAAGTGCTGTCTTCACCCTGCAAGACATAACTGACTCAGCTCCTGAAACTATCCCCAGAAGATGACCTGCTTACTGAAACACAAATCTGAGGCTGAAAAAAGATGATGACCAGAAACAGGAAATGGTATGAGGAAGACACGATGAGTGGATAAACACCGGCTTGTGGTCTTTCATTCTTAGTTCCAAGCAGTGGTATTAGGTGGTGAGCGCAGTGGGGGAAAGAGTTATCACTGTGCAGTTCAGTCTTACATGCACACTATAACTCAGAACGTACTGACTTCAACTTAATAGCTGGCTGCTACTGTGATAGTTTGCTACTTCTAGGGCTGCAACTAACAATTATTTTCATAATCGATTAATCATCTGATTATGTTTTCAGTTAACTGAATAATCGGATGGGGGGGGGGGGGGGGGGGGGGGCTTTCATTAACATTCTTTTACTTAAAATAATATCCACAAACAGTGTAATAAATAATGCAGAATAAAACTTTACATTAACATGAATTACATCCATACATAGGGCTGCGACACGACAATGAATTAACACTAATATTAACAGGATTCACGAGTTCAGGCTTCTGGTTTGCGTATATAATACCTGTTCTGCATTTTGAACACTTACCAAGCAACTTTACATTAACACAAAGTACATACATATATTACAGTATCTCACAAAAGTGAGTACACCCCTCATATTTTTGTAAATATTTGATTATATCTTTTCATGTGAGAACACTGAAGAAATGACACTTTGCTACGATGTAAAGTAGTGAGTGTACAGCTTGTGTAACAGTGTACATTTGCTGTCCCCTCAAAATAACTCAACACGCAGCCATTAATGTCTAAACCGCTGGCAACAAAAGTGAGTACACCCCTAAGTGAAAATGTCCAAAGTGTCATTTCTTCAGTGTTGTCACATGAAAAGATATTATCAACTATTTACAAAAATGTGAGGGGTGTACTCACTTTTGTGAGATACTGTGTGTGTGTATATAAATAAATAAATATATATATATATATATATATATATATATATATATATATATATATATATATATACATACACACACACACACACACACACACACACATATACATATATATACACATATGCATATACACATATACATACATACATATATATACACATATACATACATACATTATATATATATACATTATATATATATATATATATATATATATATATATATATATATATATACATATATATACACACACACACACACAAATACATATATATATACACAAAATATGTAACTAAAATATTCATTTTGATCAAACATTTTGCTTTGTTTAGAAACAAAAGTAATTTGTGTTTTTTAGGAGAGCAGTAACTGTATAATAGTATTTATGCATTATTTTTTTGGATGCACAAAAAGCACTGAATTAAACTACAGTTCGAAATTATTAATAAATATTCTGCTGTGTGTGTCTCTGTGTGTATATTGGGTTCTTTTCTGTTTTGGACAAACAGTTGTGTAAAGTTTTAGTGTGAAGTTGATATTTGTAACACCTAGTTTGTGGATTTTATTTTAAATAAACAACAACAAAAAAGAAGTGTACTGAAAGGTTGCCCCGGCACATCCGATTATTCGATCAATCGAAAAAATAATCGAGCGACCAATCGATTATGAAAATAATCGTTAGTTGTAGCCCTAGTGTATAGTATGTCATTTGGGACACAACTTTGGTCCAATGCATGTTTTCTTAACAGAAGTAACGCACAGAGTAAAAATGAGAACTGCTGACAGCGATTTCCCTTGCTATCTTAAAGCCAGTGATTTGCGTAATGAAACATAAGCCACAAAAGATGAGTTTGATAATGAGAGCACAGCTGATTATAAAAGGGAAGCAATAAGAAGCCAACTGTCAGCAAAACTGGTGTGCGGAGGAAAACCAGCAATAGGGATGAAACGGGGAACATCGGATGTGTTTCTGGTCATAGGGCACGTTTAGTAAACAAACGCTTCTACTGAGGCCATTCAAACAAGTACAACAAGGGCCGTGAAACAATGACTGTTTTGTGATGAAAAGCGCATCACATCCTCGAACATGCACTCCAAGAACAATGACGTTCTTTCTACATTTGAAAAGAATAAAAAGTGCTTTTGTTTATTCAAATAAGAAATAAATAAGACCGTATTGACCGTTTCCGGAGTTAACAACACGTAGCCAACATCATCTTACACAATCCTGCAAGCTGAAACATTCGATCATCATGCTCTCTGCACAGCTGACAGGATGAAGAACATTTCTTACATCTGTATTAGAGCTCAACCCATAGAGGATTTTACCGATAACTGATTAATCAACCAATAGTTTTTAAAATTGATACTGAATGAAAACAGGACACTCAAAGTGAAATACAGCGGAACTTTATACAAACATAAACAGTACTGACCCTAGCAAAACACGCCCGGGTGCGGCCGGTTTCACAGCGATCTTCAGGCTGACTGCCAAAGTTATGGAGCTTTACATGGAACGTTGCTGCTCTGCTCCTACACCTGCTGCTG
Organism: Ictalurus punctatus; assembly: GCF_001660625.3. Taxonomy (NCBI): domain Eukaryota; kingdom Metazoa; phylum Chordata; class Actinopteri; order Siluriformes; family Ictaluridae; genus Ictalurus; species Ictalurus punctatus. The sequence goes on from NC_030420.2 coordinate 24,451,597, forward strand.
AACCACTTTCACGAGGAATTTCCTCTCTACGGATTGAATTATTTCATACTCATAATTATCCAAAATCAGCCAATCATTGAACAGAAACGCAAAAAAGAAACAATATCCATCGATTTTCTGTACCGCATTTCCTGGTACACAGGGTAACGGGAGCTTGGAACCTGTCCGAGTGCACAAAGCAGACGACACCGTCGCGCACACATTAACACACTATAGACAAACTGGAAATGCCAATCAGCCTACAATGCATGTCTTTGGACTGAGGGAGAAAACCGGAGTACCGGGAGGAAACCCCCAAAGCACAGGGGGGCGAAGGCAGGATTCACACCCCAAACCCGGAGGTGCATAGCAAACATGCTAAACGCCAAGCTACACTGTCCCCCATAAAATAAACAGTACTGACTGTACCATGAAAATGTACTGTACTTTTTAAAATGAAAATATATAAATATTAATAATTATTAATAAACATTAAAGTAGATAAAAGATTCACATCAAAAATGAACCAAAAAAAAAAAACACTTCAAATAACACAACAAAGTTAGTCAGTGATGGTTTTTATTTCGGCTCTAGAGGCCGCTCTCGCACTGTATAATAACAGTGGACCCCTTCTCAGTCGCTCTAGCAACAGACACAAGCTGGGAAAATCTCTCGGTGTGGATTTCTGTACCAGCAATCGGCTGATTAATCCGTAACACTGTTCAATCTCTCGACCTCTAATCTGTACTAACAGTTCCCATGTTCGGTTGCAACACCGATATTATTGTTGAACTATACGTGGATCTCACGGTGGTACAGTGAGCAGCATTTCCGCCTCACGACTCCAGGGTTCGCGGTTATCTTCTGTGCTGACTTTCTGTACTTGTTCTCCCGGTGCTTTTCCTGGTTTCCTCCAGGATCTCACTTTTCCTCTCACCTCCCAAAACCATAGCCATGCTACATTACTCTGGGGTGTGGGAATGTGTGTGCCCATGCTGCCTGGGTGTATCCAGGGAGTATACACTGCGACTCTGACCAGGATAAATGGATGAATGAATGAAGTGTATATAAGATGTGAGGGAAGCTACGTGTAAGAAAGCCAGCCTCTCTCTTTCTTTCCTAAATCGAGTTGCTGACGAAAGCTAAATTGTGATCAGTAATTAAATGTTCCATCTGATATACAAGCCAACGCAGAGCCTAAGCTCATGATAAACTGGGGGGGAAAAAAAAAAAAAAAAAAGACCGTGTGGATACTCGCCTGCCATAGCGACGTCTATAATTACTGCATGGTGGAGTTAGAAGATTGCAGGAAAATGTTCAGGCTGTGTTTTTCGGCCCTATAAACGGTTCTGTTGGCAGCACTTGTGGTCTTTATTTGTAGCGGAGAGAGGCTGACCCCTTACACCATCTGTCCTGGACCTGGTGAGGTCATGATTGTTGCAGAGCCAGAGCATGACTGAAAGGAGCGTGGGTTCATCACCCTGTGGAGTGCGAGGGGGAGGAGTCGGGTGGAATGAAGGCACAGAGCAGCATTATTTACAAAAGTTTAATCATTGAACTGCCTGGGGCACTTAGGCACTCTGTGAGTGGTAGAGCGTGACCATCATCTTCCTAAGTGAAAGATAGTAGCTTAACTGCTCTGGCTAGTGCAAAGCAGTCACACACACACACACACACACACAGAGAGAGACAGCACAGACGCACAAACTCATAAGGGGAAACACAGACGGAGACAGAGAATCTGACTCACAGACATGCAGAAGACAGACATATGCGGACATACAAACACACAGAAGCACAGACCTACATGAAGAATCACAGACAGACTCACACAAAGGCAGACACACAGGCACGCAGAGACAGATCCACAGACCGACACAGGCAAACATAGACAGGGACACAGACGGACAGACACAGACACCAACAGAGACTCGGAAAAGCAAACAGACAGAACCACACACACACACCAAACAGAGGGACACACATGCAGACACCCCCCCCCCCACACACACACACCCTAGAGAGAGATATGCTCTGTCAGGTGGCACTGAACAGCAGATTTTTTCCAGTGATGTGGGATTACCACTTCAGTTATAAATGATTACAGCAGTCATCATAAAACCCACAATCTAACTTACTCAACATCAAGTGAACCGAACAGGGGCTGAGGTTATAAAACAACTTCTAATCGTCTGGGCCATTATGATACGATGGCTCTAGATCAAGATGATGACATTAACAGTAAGAACAGCGAACGTTAATGTGGAAACAGGAGCAAAACGCGCTCGGGTGCGGCCGGTTTCACAGCGATCGTCAGGCTGACTGCCAAAGTTATGGAGCTTTACATGGAACGTTACTGCTCTGCTCCTACACCTGCTGCTGAACCACTGCAGAGGTTCACGAGGAATTTCCTCTGCATCCTTTACATTACGTCAGTGTTTGGGATTGAATTATTTCATACTGACTTGCGATCCATTTCGTTTTTCCAAGACTTGTACATGATGCTAGCGTTAATGGAGATCTCTACTCGGGAACTTGTTTAGGTGAGTATGCCGACATCAATCTAAAACACGTATAGAGACATACACTCACCAGCCACTATAATAGGAACACCTGTACTTTCATAAAAAAATAAATATCCATCCATTTTCTGTGCCGCTTTTCATGGTACACAGGGTCACGGGAGCTTGGAGCCTGTCCCAGTGCACAAAGCGGGCGACACCATGGATGGGGTGCCAACCCGTCGCACAGCATAACCGCACACACATACACACTATGGACAAACTGGAAATGCCAATCCGCCTGAGGGAGAAAACCAGAGTACCTGGAGGAAACCCCCAAAGCACGCAGGGGCGGAGGCAGGATTCAAACCCCCAACCCCGGAGGTGCGTAGCAAACATGCTAAACACCAAGCCACCCTGTCCCCCAAAATCAATATCAAGAACTTCATTTAATATTCATATCGATCAACAGAATGCAGAAATAAACGTGATCGCTGTGTCTCTGACCGTGGCACGGCTGTTGGTTGAGTATTTCAGGAAAATGCTGCTCTCCTGGTATTTTCACACACAATGGTGCGAAAAACAAAAACACCCTGTGACAGTGCTGTGGGCAGAAATGCTTCGTCAATGAGAAGAGAATGACAAGAACGCCGAAATAACCACAGCCTTTACAACCAAAAGACAGACGGACTACGACAAGCAGACCACCACATCAGGTTCAGCCAAGACCAGGAATCTGAGGCTACAGCGGGGGTCGAAACCAGCCCAAACGAGGACTGGAACAACATGTACTGGGACTTTTTCCGATCTTTAACAGTGTGTAATTGTTCTTACCTCAGACGTCATTACTGGATGATTAGCAGACGTGGGTATTTACAATAAAAAAAATAAATAAAAAAAAGCTTTTCCGTTAACTGCTCGTTTGGGCTTGGCGATATGACTAACATATCATACACGATACTTGAGAACATTTCTTCAGCTAACAAACTGTCTGCAAACAGTAGTAAAATAAACACACACAAAAAAAACATGTTAAACTGAGTTTGACGATACTTTTTGACAACGAAGATTAAGATTTTTCTTTAAAATACGTCAAATCAACCGCATCCATTCGGTACCATTTCATTTATAGTGATTAAAAACGTTAAAAAAAAAATACATCACCATACCAACGTAATCGATATCGGTATTATATCGATATATCGCCCAGCCCTCCTGCTCATGTGGCTGATAGTAACATTAAATGATGGCATTGCGCTGATGCTTTATAGTATCAAATAAAGCTTGAGAAGAAGGCTGTTACTTCAGAGTTTAATCACCGTGCAAAGCGGTACATTCCACACGATTTACACCAGTGGTGTACAAAGGGCCACTTAAAGCAATGTCATGTGCTTTTATGCCTTGATTACAGCACATTTTACTTGCTCTCACTGCTATATGTGACATGTCAGAATAGGAAAAAAAAACCCCGCAATGATTCAGAAATAGGAATGTCACTGCCTTCAATCTGCTTGCTTTAGCAGAGATGTGTATGCTGAGTAGGGATGTCACGAAACCAAAAATCTAGTAGTCGGTACCGATATCACCTAAAGTACACGATACTCAATACCAAAGTCGATATCACGGTGTGGTATAAAAAAATTTTTAAATAAAAAATAAAATTAAAAACTCCTGGAGGACGTCCTCCTCTGGCTAATACTGGCAAAAAGAGAGGGGGGGGGATATTTTAGTGACTGTCTGACAATGACTAATAAAAGTGTACTAAGTGCTAATAACAAGTGCTAAGGTGCGCTCCTAAACGCATGCATGTAGACACACGCACGCACAAACACCCCCCTTATACTCTGAATGCAAGCAGTTTAAATTCACTGATATGGTGGCAGGCCAAAACGATTTATTAAAAGCATGAACGTTTGAATAATTATTAGTGACATGAGGCTACATTTAGCTGACAGGACACGGGCTGAATGGTGATGCATGGTGGCCCATTCGGAGGTAGTTTATAACATCGCAATGCGTTAGCATCGTTAACAAATAACTGGCTATCACTAACATTACATGGAGCATAACATTAGCTGTTTCACGGCCGCAACGCCAGCTGCATAAAACAAATATAATATAGGACCGTCTTTCTGGTGTTTCGCCAAATTCCACCAAATTCCTCGCTTTGTTTGAAATGAGCGATAGCATCGGTTGCACCTGGCAACCGGCTACCTTTCCTCTCTTTTCCTCTCAACGAGTCGGGGCGGAGTTAAAATCGTCGCCATTTCTGTAGTTTTTCCCGTTAGCTTGTAGGCTTCTTCTTCTTTTCCACTTGTGGACCGAGTAAAACACTTATTTGCTGCCGCTTTCAGTTCCGGAAGAATTGCAACACCGGTACCTTAATTAACAATGTTACCTACTCTACTGCAGAAAATCAAGTACCGTCACATTTTAACAATGTTGGTACCGACTTGGTACCGAAGTATCGGTTCTTGTGACATCCCTAATGCTGACATATCTGAAGCTACGTTCCTGTTACACAAACTGGCACACAGACCTGATTTTCTTTCTTTCGGTTTTTTTTTTTTAAAGAGAGATTTGAACTACATTCACACGGCCCTACACTGGAGACATACATATATGACCATCAGATTAAAACGTACGTGTTTTTTTTGTGCCACATGTTCCCCACATGTTCCGTGTGTCTCACTTCACGCTCTGCTGCACGCAGAAGATCGAGTAAGTGCAATAAAAAGCGTTTTCCGCTCGCCAATTTTTCAGCTTCTCATTCAATATCAGGAACATTTTGTTCTTAGAGACTCTTTTGATTTAAATAAATAAATAAATAAATAAAATTATGTATGTATGTATATATATATATATAGCATATTCTAAAAAAATTTACTTTGAAATAGCAAAAACATAGTAGATTAGATAAAAACAATTGAAAAGCACCTGTATTTTTAATTTTTTTTAAAATCCACTATGTTTTTACTATTTCAAAGTAATTTTTTACTTTGAGCATGTTGTCGAGTGATTGAGAATGAAGTTGGTTTGCTTGTATAGTCTCATCTCTTGGCAAAGCAAGAAGGAAAACACACACACACACATACACACACACACACAAGGGATGGGCGATATGGACTTAAAACTATATCACGATATTTTCTGGTATTTTATTGTGATAACGATATCAGTGACGATATAAATATAGTTCAATGCACCACTGTTTTTGGCTACAAGTGATAGCTGTGATCTTGAGAACCTCAGAAACACAAACATGGATCTAAACGTAAAACTGATCTTCTGTAACTAAACCCAGTTCCAGATTGTAGAGGTACAGTAGCTCCTCGTTTAGCGATAAACTCCTCCTCAGATTCAGTTCCGCCTTCCGTCGTACTGGTTCTCGCTCTGCACGTGAGCTGCGAATGGGTCGCAGGCCGTCGCACACAAATACGTCATCAACTAGGCTTTATCGTTATTATCGCAGGGAGACTCATTCTTATTGTGGGGAGAATTTCTACCGGTATATCACAAACGATAAGATATCACCCATCCCTAACACACACACATTCCTTTCAAACCATCGAGTGATTAAGACCCATAAAGCTAAACCAAATGAGACACTAATCATGGTCACTACTCATCTCCATGACTGAGCTACCTCATTTCCTCCAACTCCGGCATCTCATTCCTCCAACTCCGGCAAGTCATCCCTCTCCTGCTTCTCCTCAGGGAATTTCCAAGTGACTCTTCAGACTAATATGTGCTATTTAAACGAGGGACTAACGATTAGGTACACGTTTGGCTTTAACTACAGAGAGGACAGAAAATGCACGATGGAAATATGAGTCAAACAGAAACGGTGACTAACCCGAACACCCCACAGTGCTCACAGCATCCTGCTAGTGCGACTCCGAGCTCAAGTCACGGGCTGCCTTTGCAGATCCTGCTCTGTGAGGAGAAAGAAATGGAGGGGCTCCAAACATCCGCAATCAATTAGAGCTCTGGCATGCAGGCTGAGGCAGGGACAGGCTTCCTTCCTGCATCGCAGCTCACTGGAGGCAAGGCCTTGAGGACGGAGAGGATACCAAACATGCACGAACCGAACCCAGACCTAACATTTATCTTTATAGAAAATGATACACAAATAAAAAGAGGAAGTAAAGTGTAGAACCGTTCTGAAGGATCACGGGCTATCTTGGAAATCTGTCCGTGGCTCATTTAATTCCAACCATAATGAACACAATCATACACTTTCTATAAATGTATCTGCGCCAGGACATTAAGAAGATAAGCAATGAAGTGCGAGCTTGGCTTTCTTTAACTGCTGGTCTTAAAGAGATGGGACGTCCACTGAAGCAGCACTGATGATCAGATTCCCCGCCGAAACCCAGCTGAGTCTGTGCGACTCGGTCAAAGAGCGAGGTCTACTTTTTTGGCTGAAGGGGAGGCAGCGAAAGGAAAATAAAAGGAACACAGGTTTTTCGTCTTGTGTGGAGACAGTCGGTCATTATCACCTGTCGAATAAATTTATTCCTACTTGCTGAGAGGATTTTACAAGGAACAAAGCTTCTGCTGACTTTCCCCCCTCATACTGCTATGGGATTCCTGCAGATCATGATCAGGACTTTACCGTTTCCTTGGAACAAGCATCCATTAAAAACACTCTTACCAACTGGCTACTGAGTGGTGCAGCAGAAAAGCATTCACTCTATTGTTAAGAGTCTGAATCCCAGCCATTTGTGACCGGGAGTCCTGGAGAGCAAAATAGGCCATGCTCGCTGGGTGCGAGGGATAAAACACTCTCTCTCTCTCTTTCCTGTCAATCAGAGCGATCTTAGCCAATCGTAGGCATGAGGAAGAGGGCAGAAAGCACTTCCCTCCAAGTGTTTTACACTGCCATGTGATGTAGCATGAGCAGCAGTTTGAAAAGATGCATTTGGTTGGCTTTACATGTGTTAGCCTTCAACCTCCCTGGTTGGTAGTTGTCATGTGATAGGGCAGAGCTGGTTGGTGGGTTGGAATTAGTTAATGACCAAATTGGGGAGAAGAATGGGAAGAAGAAAAAAAAATCCCGTCTTAGCAGTTCTTAAATGATTGATCTGTTGGACCGAAGAAATACCACCAGAACTACATGATGAAAAGCAAAAGAAGCAGTGGCTTACGTATTATATTCTACTCCGATATACAGGCTTTATCCACGCTTACGTTCGAACTTCTTTTAGTTGTTGGTTACATAAACAAGGCTTTGAGCATACAAAATTTTCAGCTCTAAACATTTCCAACCAAAATCGAACACACCTGTTTTAGTTAGATCAAGTGCTTCTTAAGGCAATGATTAGATGGTCAGGGGGGCATGATTACGGTTGGTGCGAAAGTCTTCAAGGAAGGTAGAGCTCCAGGAGCAGGGTTGGTGACCACTGGCTTAAAGAGTAAGGCCCTGTTTACACTAGGGTGTTTTCGTTTTAAAACGGCGTTTTTAAAATGAAGACGATCCTCGTCCACACTGGCGTTTCCGCTGTGTTTCAGAAACGATCTCCGTCCACACTACACGACCGAATTAGCATGTCACATGACCGTTCATGCACACTGGGCATGCGTATACAAGTGTAAACAGGAAGTTGGTTGCTAGTCCAAACCGGCGTTCCATGTAGGGCTTACGCCGCTCAACATGAGATTTGTTGCTGATCGCTCTAATCATAGCTCGCCTCATGCAGGCACATGTAGGCAGCTGCAGTATTATAAAATACAGAATTTAACTGCACAGTGGCTGCTAAGAATGACGACAAAGCCAGTAACGCTTGCGGTTCAGTCTCCGGGTTGTTGCGTATACGATCGAGGTAGCGTGACGGTCACATGGTAGGGGCTTGAAGAATCAGGGAAGGATACGCAATGATCCAGAAGACCCAATCAGGGGGCGAATATGGGCGAAGCCACGCCTTCCATTTTCAAAAGTCTTTGCTTTGGTTTGTTTACACTGAAACGTGAGCTCGGAGTTTTCAAACTAAAACGGGTCTTCTGCGTTTCCAAAAGTCTCGGAGTAGTCATAACCAGAGTTATGCGTTTTAAAACGAAAATGCACTAGTGTATACAGGTCCTATCTCCAGCAGCACTTTTCCTGTTGTCACGCACCCCCTGTTCAAATCCACAACAACAGAAAAAGCAATCTAGGTGATTTACTCGCTGGAAGAAACTACACAGATAGTATCTTGGTCATTATCACAGTTAAATGAGTGAGTAGTTTCATTTCTAGCAGCTGATCAGAACTTTCTAAAGCCTGTTGTGTTGAAGTGAAGGAATCTTAATGGCAGGAAGTCTTCGGCTGTTCTGTAAGAAAACAACCTGGGTTGCCTCTACATGTATGTAATTGCGGGGTGATGGAGTGCTGTATAAGTTGAATTAAAAGCTCGTTGGCATATTAGAACCGGCACCGGTTTAATAAACACTCCTTTTAAACCTGACTGATGGAAAGCAGCTTTGCTCACAATACAATTATTTCAGCAGAACGATAAATGACTAAATACCCGTGCGTGCAACATTTCTGCTTATGTATTACGTTACGAATCAGGACAAATACACTGGCTGCCTTTCTTTCAGTACCGCTGTAGAAACGAGACAAAATCCCTGCTGTTTTCTCTGGTTTCTTATTTATAGCTTACCAGCCACCACCGACTTCTAAAACTGTACGTTTTCCGGCGATCTCTTACTAGTGTAGGCTTGACGAGGGTATACGTGTGAAATGTATGAGCAGAAAGATGTTCTTTGACAGCGTGGGAAAGAAATAAGCTCTGCCCGGTAGAACTTGACGTCACGGTGCGCCCCTCGCTCGAAGGCCAACCCACAACGTTTCTGTAAATTATGCTAGTCGTTTCGTTCAAAACTCAAAAGATGAGGTAATACAGTTTAACATCATGTTTTTGTTCAATTCTTCATGAAAATCGCTAGAAAATGTATTACCTCAGTGGGGCGTAGCTGCCATGTGCTTTGCTCATTCCTGCCTGCATTTTTTCCACCAAGCTCTAAACGGTCTTGGCATTTATATTTTAGCTGTGGCGACGGCATGAAAGTGCAACAAAATCCATTATTAGATAAACATTCCAAGTCTTTTTCCACGACTAATGTGAGATCTCGTTGTACTAATACACCTCGGTGACATAAGGGCAGTCTGAACGTGAAAATTCCTGTGCTCATTTCTCACTCAGGTAGAGACTGAACACCAGCAGGCTGTGGTGTGGGCTTCATTTGAAAATCATTAGAGAGGCCAAGGAGTTGGACGATCACGCTGACTTGGAAACATCTGGAGAGGTTAAAGCAGGAGGACACCGCTGCTGTAACTCTTCTCTGATGGCCATTTAATTAACAGCAGTAAGATGGCCTCTTAGTGTTGGCTCGGAGATTTGGGAAAGCAGGGGGCCGAGACAATGACCACCCCCTCTTCCTGTACTGACTTAACCTCTGTTTAAACGGACCGGGGACTAGAAAGCAGCGTCTCCCATCACATGCTGAAAATCGTGACACGGCACGAGCACCACAGCGGCAACGTCACGGAATACAAAAGAGATCCGTGCTATATCGTGTAGTGCGTATTCGTAATCTAAAGAGAACATGAGTTCCATTTCACTCTGTTGCTCTTACAGCAACGCACGCACGCTCTGGAGTCGTTCGTGTACCTTTGTGACAGCTCTATCTGGCAGCACGTAGAAGTAAAAATCCTGGAGTATTATCAAACAGAAGTAATGTATTATTATAGTAATCTGATGGTCAAAACAGATACACTCTATGGCCAAAAGTATGTGGAAACCTGACCATCACATCCATGCGTGGGTCTGCAAACTGTTGCCACAAAGTTGGAAGCACACCATTGGGTAGGATATCTTTGTGTAATATAAATGTAAGATTTCCATCCATTGGAACCAAGAGGCCCAGACTTGTTCCAGCATGACGATGCCCCTGTGCATAATGCGAGATCTATAAAGACATGGTTTGCCAAAGTTGATGTGGAAGAACTCGAGTGGCCTGCACAGAACCCTGAACCTCAACCCCACTGAACACCTTTGGGATGAATTGGAGTGCTGACCGTGTGCCGGGACTCCTCAGATCCGACTTCGCTAATACTCTCGTGGCTGAATGAGCACAAATTCCCACAGCCATGTTCAAAAATCTATCGTAAAGCCTTCCCAGAAGATTGGAGGCTGTAATATAAGCAAAAGGAGTTGTTCAACAAGATGATTCTACACATGATTGTGATGGTCATGGGTCCACAAACTTTTGGCCATATAGTGTGCGCACAGTATGTGCAGGTGATATTTCCTAAACTGGTGCAATAAAGCTCAGATATTAAAGCTCCAGTCCCTATATACCTGATGTACAATGCACAATGCTTAAAATGAAGTGAGTGTGATGTGTGCACCATGCTGCTTCTAGTCTAAAGTTGGCTTTATGATCATGCTGAATTAGGTGGGAATCCAGAGCGCCATTTTTTGTTGTCAGATGAAGGGGAAATACAGAATACCACACACAAAAATGACGTGTATCAAAGTTATGTGCAGCTTAATAGCGTTACCTGGATAGAGGTCAGTAATCTCAGCGAGCAGAGCTTCGACAACACAAAGTTGTTTGCACGCTCATTTTTAATGAATAATCCAGGAACAGCGGGACAGTTCCATCTGCAGCCAGGTAACACTTTAAAGGCCAGGCTATAAAATATACCAAGCTCACAAAACACGGAGTCTAGACACTCTTTCAGACAGGGACAAGTATTTAGGCCAAAAACAGCGACTTAAAACAAATGATATGCGCTATAGGAAGAAGGCATAACAGAAATCGCACCCTGGAAACCAACAGGCCACTCAATCTTACACACAACCACATCTAATAGGTTAGTATGCAGGTCACGGAGACCCCCTCGGACTTTTGCTTGTCTGTACGTTTACAGGCTGAGACGGAAAACGTAAAACCGTCTCTCAAACAGTGATCGAGATGAATAAATGAGTAAAACATTGTCCATTTGGAAGAATAATTGACAAAAGCTCCTGGGATTATTTCCACTGGCTGTAAACAGAGCCATGCATGTCATCTGGACAAAGGTGAAGGGGGGAGAAGAAAAAAACAAAACAAAACCATGCAGTCCGTTTCTCCGTGTTTTCTTTCTCTCTCTCTGTAAACAGGGTTGAGTGATCCTTCAAGGCTGTTGAGGGGCCCTGTAAATGTGAATGGGGGAGTCTGAGAACAATGAACTCCGTTACCTCTCTACACACATCTCCAGCCAATTCCCCAAGAGCCCGAGCGCCTGAGCCCCGGCCTGAATTCATTTTCCTGTTCCGCAGAGGGGAACAACGCGAGAGCGAAAGCTCAGGACTTGGGCTGATGAATTATTAAAGAGATACATTAAAACATGTGAGACATCCTGGAAGGCATCGGAGTCGGTCCTGAGAAAGCATCGGCTTTTCTGTGCGTTACACAACACGCAGACCGCCTACGCAGGTTTCTGATGAATTCCCAGGACCGGGCTAGATGTGAATAAAATGCTGTGCCTGTTGGCCAAAGTTTTCAGTTTTTAATACTGGATGGCATCTCATGCCAGATTTGATTAACACAGCAAACTGTATGGTGAGGGAAAATCTGTAGAATGCATCAAGGACCTGAATTACTGAAATATAAATAAGTATAAGGTAACAAAAAGAATATGTTATCGGTTGTCCGCTTACTGACGTACTCCTCACCTTGCCTGGTGTTCTCTCTTGTGCTGGAGTAAGAGGGCACATTTAGCCTAACCATTATGACAGTGCAACGGATTAGAAATATATTAGCCAATTAGTACACACATTAAAAAGGCTATTAGATGTCGGGTTAGTGGTGTAACGAGATTTTAGAAAAAAAATCTTTGCTATTAAAGTGCACCTATTATGGTTTTTCAAATATCATCTTTCACGGAGTGTATTAAGTAGCTGTTTATGAATGTAAAAACATCTGCAAAGTTTTTAAAAAATCAAAGCGGAGTTATTGACTCCTAAAAGAAGGAACCGATTCCGAACAGCTGAAACGAGTCGTTAGTAATTCCAGACTCACTTCCTGTACAAACCTACGTAGGTTTTTAACAAAAAGCCCCGCCTATAGTCTTCATTGGCTGCTCGCTGACAGCGGTAGTCCAATCACAAGACTGGGACATCAGACCAATCAGAGCGGAGTATACTCTCTGAAAGGAGGTGTTTAGAATGAATCCTTTAGAACGGATCATCGAACGAGTCGTTTGTAAAAAAGGTAATGCTGCTATTTAAATTATGAGCACGTTAAAGTATTTTTTGACCTTGGATGCATGTAAATCGATTATATGAGACCTTTAAAACAAAATTAGGCACGTTTCTAAACCATATTAGGTGCGCTTTAAGGAATAATACACGACAGGATGTTCTGTTACTGGAAAACGATGAACAGTGGGGTGGTGTGATGCACCAGAGTTACTGTTACCACCCCCACAAAATGAATTATTTTCTAATAACAGCATGTCCCAAAGTGTTTAACTCCTCTCATGCCAAAGTAATTTGCCCAGAATTACGATTTTTAAATTAAGCTATTTTATTAACAGATGACATCATTTTAACTAATTATAACTGATATATAAGACTTTATTAATCCCAAGGAGAAATTAGAGGATCCTAAGAGGAAATACATTCCTATTTATATTACATTTAATGTCCGGAAACATCCAGGAAACAAGCTATTTCCTGTTATCACTTCACATGATAGCAACTACAAAGAGTCATTTGCACTCCAGCCTCTTTTTATCTCTCTCTTTAAGTTAATAATGCAACAAATCTCAGGTCGTTACCGAGAAAAATGGAAAGCACAAAGTCCTCTGTCCTGAAGACTTTCCTGAAAACGTTCTTTCCTCAGAGCCCCTCTAGAAAAAATTCATAACGATGAATACATGTTTGTTAAAGATCATGTTTTTCTAAGCTGTTTATTACAACCTTTAGATTACTGTGGAGCATCCGTCATACTAGTCCCTGTAAATGAGTTTGTAGTATAGAAATTATAACATATTAGAACAAGTGCATTCATATATAAACCTGTGATTTAAATTACAGCCAAAAATACCAGTCAGATCTGCTGTTATAGAAAATTAATCAACACCTTTGGACCAATCAGATTTTAAAAATTCAGCACTGTGGTTTAAGACGTAATTCCCCGAGCTCAGTTCTCCTATGCTACTTCAGTTCAGTAAGATCACAATAATACATCACAGGACATGACTTCATTTATGATTCAGCTGGGGTTTATTTTTTAATAATAGCAAAGAGTTTTTACAGAACTTACCTAAACTTTAAGTTTCCTAAACTTAGAACAGAGAAGGCAGCAGAAATCAAACTTTTACTTTTATTTAAATGTTTAAGTTTATACCACATCATCCTCAGTAATACATGGACAGCAGTAATGTAATTATGGACCTTATTCTCAATAAGACGATATTGTGATTAAGGTGTTTACATGAGTCGCTTTTAGAAGATTCCTTTCATGTTTTACATGTATAGAACATAGATCGATTAACAGCACACGTCATTATATCCCCACGCCACGCCGTCCGATGTTCCCTCCAGAATTTCACGTATCGACATACAGTTCGTCTTCGTTATGGTACCGTATACAGTTTTGGGTGTTTTTATTTTTAATTTTTACGAAAGCTTCAAGTGCGGTTAATTATATGTCATGCTGTACGTGCAAATAGACGACTGCCTGAAGCCACGGGTTGCGAACCAAACTGAATACTTACCTACCATATAGTAGCTGAAATACATGTATTTCGCCTACTATATAGGAGGTAAGTACGCGGTTTGGGACGCAGCCGTGCTCTCTTGCCGTGTGTACGTGTCCTGTCGCAAAATGCGGTGAAATCTCCCACATGACGTTAATAGTGTGATTAAGGTGTGTACATGTCTGTAATGCACTTCGATAATGTGACTAAAACAGGAATAATCCATATGTCTTAATTCAGTTTGTGTTTACTTCGAGCATGACTTATGGTCATCAGTAATCACTATTTACATGGTCGTTTCTTAATCAGAGTATCGTCTTAATCGGGATAATATCAGATTATTGTTGTCCATGTAAACGTACCGACTGTTGAAGACTCAGTTGCTCAGAAGTGCTCAAAGATTTATATTAATCTGCTTGTTCAAATATGTTAGTATTTCTATAGTAACAGATTACACATGCACGTGTAAGTGGATGATCCACTTAAACGGTTTTTTAAAAAAAAGTCTGCAATTGTTAATAGGTTTTTTGTTAGAAGATGTTTATTGTGCATGTTTGGAAGGAGTCTCCAGGGTCAGTGTTTTGCGGCATTCAGAAGTAAGGCTGTGATTAAGTTTTCCGACAGGGAAACTCTTCAGGACAGCGGACTCTTTTGATAATATATGACAACAGAGGCAAGTGAGAAATTGATCGTTTACAGCTGCTATAGCGCAAGTGAAAAGAACTTCCTGGCAACAATAAATTTTTTTTACAAAAATAGTAATCACTGGCAAATGTGTCGAAAAAAAATAAATAAAAGGTATGCTGTTATTGGAAAATGACAGTAACTCTTGTATCAGGCCATTAGGGCTGCACAATAGTGAAGAAAAATGCAATATGCAATAACCTGTTTAACAGTGTGATACATGATACACGGTTTTTCCTACCATAGAAAGGCTTGGGTGCAGCGTCAGTGTTTTTGACTATAAGTATAATAAGTGTTGCTAGCTTTCTTTCACAAACATGTTATGGATAATGGTCAAAAACAACGGGGGGGGGGGGGGGGGGGGGGCGCTTGAATAATTTCAAACACCCCAACCATCCCCCCAGATCCTAGACAGCTATCTGAAATCCTATGGAAAACACTACGATACGATAATGCAATACAATACAATGCAATATCCATCTTCTAACGTTTACTCCTTCTTCAGGGTCGCAGGGAAACCTGCCGCCTATCCCAGGAAGCATCGGGCACAAGGCGGGGTACACCCTGGACAGGGTGCCAGTCCATCGCAGGGCACAATCACAAACACACACACACCCATTCATACACTACGGACACTTTGGACACGCCAATCAGACATACCAATCAGTCAGTCCAAAGACATGCATGGTATGTTTTTGGACTGACTGATTGGTATGTCTGATTGGCGTGTCCAAAGTGTCCGTAGTGTATGAATGGGTGTGTGTGTGTTTGTAGAAGATGGATATTGCATCATGTATTGCATTATCGTATCGTAGTGTTTTCCATAGGATTTCAGATAGTCAGTCCAAAGACATGCATGGTATGTTTTTGGACTGACTGATTGGTATGTCTGATTGGTGTGTCTTTAGGGGAGGAAACCGGAGTACCAGGAGGAAACCCCTGCCGCACGGGGAGAACATGCAAACTCCACACACATGGCCCTGGCAGGAATCGAACCACCAACCCTGGAGGCGTGAGGCGAACGTGCTAACCACTAAGCCAAATGATATAACCAACATACAGTACATGTTTCCTGTTCTTTTGAGGGGGGAAAAAAGCATTCTATGCTATCTATACGCTATCTAACATATCACCCTAAGTTTCACCCTTGACTTTTTGAAGTATTAAAATCATTCAGTTATCATAAGCCCTTGCAATACGCATATCTCGATTAGGGCTGTGACTGACGATTTTTTTCATTATCGATTAATTGGCCGATTATTTTCCCGATGGATGCAGTATTATTATTTTTTTTTTAAAGCATTGATAATTAAACTCTAGTCTTCACTTTCACTGCAACTTATGGATTCTGTTACTCACTCCCTTTTGCATTTTGTTTTACTTATGTTTACTTTGATCGTACCATACATCACTGTCGTTCTGAACGTGCTCCGCTTTGTAAAGTTTGCAGGTTACAGTCTTCATGACATTTAATATAAAACGCTCCCCTGCCTTAGAGGACTTGGAGGTCGCAGCCTTTTTTTTCCGTCGTCACTTCACGACTACGTCTCCGTCTGATGCCGAGTGAGGTCATGTTGGGCATGAAACGGAACGCTGACGTAAACAGTAAACTGAAGAATGTCATTTTGGTCGACCCTGGGTATTCTGCTAAAGCTAGCGGCGTCGCATTACCAGCGTTTGACGTCATGCTCTGTCGACTAGGAAGTGGCTTATACTTCCGGTTAGTAAAAAAAAGACAAACAACAACACTAATGCTGCATTTGAGATAATACTATCCTTTTAAAATTCATACAAAATACATGGTGCATAGTGGAAGTGGGTATGTGTCATTTGGGACACAACTCTGGTCCATACTCTCCGATGCATGTGTTTGGAACAGAAGTATCGCAATGACTAAACGATCCCCGTCTCGTACGCAGACCAACTAATCGATAACGGGATTCCTTCACAGCGATTTTCATAATCGATTATTAGCTGATTGTGATATTTCGACAATTTAAATATACCGTGCAGCCCTACAGGTCGTATCGCACCATGCCATCTTTGATTATTTTCCTTTAACAGCTTGCATCGCATCATATTTCACTTCTTAATTAAAACATCATTTGTATAAATTTCTGAAAACACTGTCTGGAGTAGCATTGTTGATCTGAGTCACAACTGTACATCTGAGTGGCCTGGATGTGGTGCTCCACAAACACCGAGCGCTGAAGGCTGCAGCACATTGAAGCCTGGTGGTCTCCCACAGTACAGCTGCCACGCTGTAGCTAACGTTTATCCAATTAGTACATCGTTTTCAACCACGCATTTTTGTATATGTGAACTTTGACATCCAAACTGAATAAATCTTTGTCGTGCGATACAGGCACGCATTTACTCACAGCTGCTAGCCTTTTACAGAGCGCCAGCAAGCAATGGAGAGAGCCAAGAGAGAAGATTATGAACTACAGAGCTCTGCTTGTGAAGAGCCACAGTGTGGAGCAGAGACACAGCAGCGAGAGCTTGTTTTGAGACAGTGTCTCTGTTTCTGGAGCACAAACGTCATAAACACTTCACGGTTGGCTACAGGAAAACGCCTTGAGCCGAAACAAAAACAAGTCATCTAAGGGTCACAGATACCCTTAATGTCCCCTTGCTAAGGATGGGGGTGCTGTTCAAGGGCCATGAATGTGGAGTTATATCAGAAATAAAATAGCTGTGTGTATTATCTACTGCATGACTACAGAAAAGGGAAAGCTTTTGTGAAACCACCTGCATTCGTTGGAATGAAAGCAGGTCAGCAACAACAGGTGAAGGAAAACTGGTTATATCAATACACGCATGCATGATTCTGTTGTATGTAATCGGAGCATAACTAGGGCTCAAACAAGCTGTTTCCTGCACTGTGCTTTCCCAGGATTCCGCATGCGTGTGTGTGTGTGTGTGTGTGTGTGTGTGTGTGTGTGTGTGTGTGTGAAAGCTTGGCAGTACTGCTAGACTTGGCACACATCATACTTGGTAAATCACCCGCTCAGGCTGCAGGCATTGTGGATTACTTCTACTGTGCAAACCTGTGCACTTGAACAAAGCCAACACAGGCACAGGGTTCCAAACTGTCGCTAAACCTAAGCTAGAAATATGTCACACATCATGCATGTTCAAATTTCATCAGTACAGGCAGGATATGACATGATACACACACATACATACCCAGTGCAATTTACTGGGAGGGGTTTCCCCCTCTGGTCTATACATCCCTGCCTCTATTGAATTATTTACTAAATTGATTCCCCCTACCAACAGTGATCAATGCTACTTCACCAACAGACCCTATAAAATACCTCAAATTATTTATTTATTTATTTATTTATTTTATATAGCGAAGTAAAATGCTGTAACGTGATGCAAGTAATCGCAACAGTGCATATGAGTGAAGCAGAGCGGTTTGATGCTCAATATTCCACTGCTCACGGCCCGAGCGAACGCTCCACTCGTGTACCGCTCGCGCTCAAATCCCAAAAACAAAGTTCACTCAGATCTCGCTCGGACATGAAATTTCACTGTAGTGGACTTGTTTATATTTGTAATGTATTACTTGAGTAAATGCCTCAATTACAGTAGTAGAGATAATAATTATGGTATTTGTGGGTGACATTCTGTTACAGGCTGTCTTTTATCAATTTCATTGATTTATTCAATTAAATAGATGAATTTACCCTGGGACGTTAGCTGGACTGTTGTTAATCGTCTGAGGCTGAGCCCAGCTACAAGAAATAGCCTAACAGGCTTCATAGTCTATACAGGCCCACTGTGGTTCGTGATTTATTAAAACGTTTCAAAAACACCCCTCCCCCCAGATTTTTTCACAAATCACACCATGTATGTATGTAATATATATTTATGGGTTTGCTAACAAACTGCCAACAGCAATGTTGCATTAAAGATTTGGGGAAAATGTGAAGAGTAATGTGTAATCAACCAGAGCCAGAAAACTGCTTCCGAGGACAGAGAAACGTCTGACATCTGAAATGTAGAAATGGACAAAAAAAAAATAGTGTTTCATCTTCAGAAGGAAGGAAGTGAAACTGAAGATGATTATTAACTGAAGGCTGTTTATTACTGGGTATAAACATTTACATAGCCTTGTGTTAAAGGGTCATATTCCCAAAATGAAGACAGTAAAGTTTAAAACACGATCATGTTAGATTGGATGATTGAACTGGGTGCCTGTTCTAGCGAGAGGCACGGTGGTATAGCAGGTAGCGGTGCCTCACAACCTCACAGCTTAAGGGTTTCTGGTTCGATCATGAGCTTACTGTATGTGTGTGGTGTTGCGTGTTCTCCCAGTGTCCACGTGGGTTTCCTCTGGCTTCTCCGGTTTCCCCAGATATCTCAAAAACATGCCAATGGACTAGCCTCCAAGGTGTGAAGGAGTGTGTGCATGGTGCCCGGTGAAGGACTGGCATCCCATCCAAGATCTGTGCTCTAATATTTGGCTCTAGATCCACCAAGACCCTGACCAGGACAAAGCGCTTACTGAAGATGACTGAATGAACAATCAGAATTCTATTTTTTTGGAGTTTTTAAAATAAATAAATAAATAAATAAATAAATAAAAACATTTCCCTGTTTTCACTATCCAGTAAACATGATGTAAGCCAAAGCACTTTTATTGTGCTATTCTAAATATAATTACCTACAAATTTCTTTGAGCTGAATGTTTAATAGGGATACACAATAGATCATGTGTTTATCATGACAGTGACCTTTACACCAGTGATACTGAGGGCTGCTCTTACTGTGCACATAATTTCAACCAAAGCCTTATGAAGGTCCACCTAGATGCAAGATCTTATCTATGGCAATAATCCCAACGCTATGCAATGATATCAGACACTGGTACTACATTTCCTTGTAGAAATAAATGAACAGGTGTTCTATTTGGAAGATCATGCACCAGCTCTTGACAAGAAGAGACAAGAGAGACTGCACTTACTGCCTGAGTAAACTATAAATCAGTGATCATCTCATAGACACGTGCATGAATCGAAATTAGTTCTCGAGCAACGCGAGTGTTCAGACAGGTCTAACCAGTCAGGCGAAAGGAAACCATCAGAAAAACATTCAGATCATTCAGGCAGCTTCTCTACACCAGCACCACTCACCCAAGGCCTTAACCGTTTGACACGTAATCATCTGTTCCTAGAGAAGCACCGATGTATCAGCCGATAAAGGCTATTTTTCACTCTATAAGCCATCGGCCGATAGTTTAAAAACATCCGATGATCAGGGTCGATTGTATCCTGTCAATCAAAAGAGGGCGGGAAAACATTGATTTCGTGCCGTGTGTAAAGATGTCGTCTTGTGTGGAATGATGATGAAACCGCAGTTTGTAAACTCTGCACTGCTAAAAATTTTCACCGGAGGTGAGCAGAGGTGAAGCGGGAGTTTCTGCGTCGAGTCAAATTTACCCCTGCGCTGCCAGCTCACCCTCGCGCTGAATTAAAGGGCCAGTACACCGTTGAAAGATTTAACATGAAGATGAGTTGACAAAAAAAGTATATATATATATATATATATTACACAGAAAATTACATTTATAGAGTAGTATATTTCATATCCAGTGAATGTTAATACATAAAAAGTTGATATTATATATTACCAATTTGATGTTCAGTGATGAAGTAGAAATGCTTTTGTTTGTGGAGAGTGAATGTGAGACTAACACGAGGTTTTTTCGATTTCGGTCAATGGTAATATGAATTAAAAACATTCAGTAAATTAAGAAATCTTGCTTTAATCCTCAGAATTTATTTAATGTGTTAATGTTAATTGGAGTAATGTGTTTTCTGTTTATGACACCAGTTACTGTTAAACAACTTGTTGAAATGGAGAGAATAAAGTTTTTATTTGCATTTCTTTCAGAATTCTTTTAAATTAATCATTATTAATTTAAAAAAAAAAGGCATAAAAGGCAGAACTATCGGTATCGGTTATCGTATCGGCCGATATCACTCTGAATAATCGGTTATCGGTATCGGCTGAGAAATTTAGTATCGGTGCATCTCTATCTGTACCTCACCATAAAGCTGTACGTGGAGTTACATTAGGTCAGCGAACTGTTTTTTGGAAACAACTACACAAGTTTCAAGGCAGTAAATAAACCCATGTGACCAAACATCATCTAACAAGTATGCACAACAGCTCCCCTGCGCTTGTCTAGAATTATGATGTCCGTTTCCTGACCGAAGCTGATGGCCTGATTGTGTTTCCATCACCTCTATGTTCTGCCTGATTTCACAGAGCTTGCCCGCGTTTCCCTCATTTTTTTTTTGCAAAGTCCAAGCGAGCTTTCGTGCGTCTTGCACTGAGGAGTCTCTTCCGTCTGGCCACTCTGCCATAAAATCCAGATCGGTGGAGTGTTGCAGTGATGGTTGATCTCCACACTCAATATCTGGAGCTCAACCAGAGTGACCACTGTTTTCTTGGTCAGGGCCCTTCTCCCCTGAATGCTCAGTTTGGCCAGGCAGCCACATCTACGAAGAGTCCTGGTTGTTCCAAACTTCTTCCATTTAAAAATGATGGAGGCCACTGTGCTCTTGGGAATCTTCAATGCAGCAGAATTTTTCTGTAGCCTTTCCCAGATCTGTGCTGCAACACAATCCCTTCTCTGAGCTCTGCAGGCAATCCCCTTTGACCTCACTTGGTTTTTTTCTATAAAAGGTGTGTGCCTTTCCAAATCATGTCTAAACAATTGAATATGCCACAGGAACACATTAAACAGCACACACGCATCTGTCACAGCATATGACACGACAAGCCCCGTTAATACACTTACGAGTTTGTTTGAAATGATTAATATAAAAACAAACATTCTCATGTTTTGGACGAGCTGGATCGTGCACTTTTCCCACAGTAGCTCACTCTGTGACCTCCGCTGTGTCTCAGATGTGTTTTATTCATAGAAATTTTTTCACCATTGTGAAGTGCCGTCACTGACTGGGGGGGGGGGGGGGGGGGGGGTATCCACAGTGACGTCACAGACCCAACTAAGGCCCTACACTACACTAGTGCGTTTTCCTTTTAAAACGTATAGCTCTTGCTATGGTTACGCCTGTCGTCTAGACTATGGCGTTTTCAACCTTTGGAAATGCTGAAAACCCGGTTTTAGTTTTAAAACTCTGGGCTTGCATTTCAGTGTAAACAAACCAAAACAAAGACTTCTGAAAGCGAACGCGTGGCTTCGCCCACAATGGCTCCCTGATTGGGTCTTCTGGATCATTGCGTATCCTTCCCTGATTCATCAAGCCCTTCCATATGACCATTACGCTACCTTGATCGTATACGCAACAACACGGAGACTAAACCGCAAGCGTTACTGGCTTTGTTGTCATCCTTAGCAGCCATTGTGCAGTTAAATTCTGTATTTTATAATACTGCAGCTGCCTACATGTGCCTGCATGAGGCGAGCTATGATTAGAGCGATCAGCAACAAATCTAATTTCAAGCGGCGTAAGCCCTACATGGAACGCTGGTTTGGACTAGCAACCAACTTCCTGTTTACACTTGTATACGCTTGCCCAGTGTGCATGAACGGTCATGTGACATGCTTATTCGGTCGTGTAGTGTGGACGGAGATCGTTTCTGAAACACAGCGGAAACGCCAGTGTGGACGAGGATCGTTTTCATTTTAAAAACGCCGTTTTAAAACGAAAACGCATTAGTATAAACGGGGCGTAATCCAGAATTAAATCTGTTCTTGATTATTTTGATTATCAATTTTATCGATTAGTTGTTGCAGCCCTAAATGCACCACATTTCAAGTGTCATAGCAAAGGGTTTGAATACTTATGTCAATGTGATGTTCTTCTTAATAAAAATCTGGTTTTTGCTTTGTCATTGAGGGGAATGGAGTGTAGACTGAAGTGGAAAAAAAAGAATTTAAAGCATTTTAATAACATCATAACTTACTTTCTGAATGCACTGTATACTGGATTACACAGAAACTAAAGAACAAATGAACTGATCCTGGACAATGACATGGAGCCACTAACTAAAGATTCTGTTTTCCTGTGGTTTATGAGGATTACCCAGAAGAATATCTGGCACAAGCCGCGTCACTGGGCTGAGTGGTTTCGCCCACATTGTCCACAAAAGCTGGATAAACACCAAACACACAGCCAGTCACAAAAGCATCAGTGAACCAGTTTGACTCTGGCCCATCTCTGATGTGCAGGTGACATAGATCTGTAGATCTGGCAGGGCAATACTGTTAAATTAAAGAGTTCATGCAACACAATTCAAATTTATGACTCAACCTAGCCAAGTTTGATGAATAATTTGAATATTGCATAAATATCTGAAGTTCCATCCATCCACCATCTTCAGTTTATCCTTATGGCTAAACCCTTAAAAAGTCATATGAGGAAAACTACATGAGAGAATTTAGGTTTATTTATATTACACACGCACATATACATATACATACATACATACATACATACATATATACATACATATACATATATATATATATATATATATATATATATATATATATATATATATATATACATACATTATATATATATATACATACATTATATATATATATATATATATATATACACACACACACACACACACATATATATACACACACACACATACATACATATATACATACATATACATATATTTTTTTTCCCCCCATCCCCTGTCCTGTCCCTTACCCTGCCCCGTCCCTTTCCCCTTATTCTTGTCCCCTGTCCTGTCCCATCCCTTTCCCCTTGTTCCTTTCCCCTTACCCTTATTCCTGTCCCCTGTCCCGTCCTTTGCCCCTTTTTCCTGTCCCCTTGTTCCTTGCCCTGCCCCCTTGTTCCTGTCCCGTCTCTTACCCAGTCCCCTTGTTCCTGTCCCCTGTCCCGTCCCTTTGTTCCTTTCCCCTTACCCTTAGTCCTGTCAACTTTCCCATCCTTTTCCCTGCCCCCTTGTTCCTGTCCTGTCTCTTACCCTGTCCCCTTGTTCCTGTCCTGTCTCTTACCCTGTCCCCTTGTTCCTGTCCCGTCTCTTACCCTGTCCCCTTGTTCCTTTCCCCTTGTTCCTGTCCTGTCCCCTTGTTCCTGTCCCGTCTCTTACCCTGTCCCCTTGTTCCTTTCCCCTTGTTCCTGTCCTGTCTCTTACCCTGTCCCCTTGTTCCTGTCCCCTTGTTCCTGTCCCCTTGTTCCTGAGCTTTAGGAAGTCGTGCTTTAGGACACAGCAAGCCAACACCCCTTCCTCCAGCCGGGACCCTTTCCCTCAGACTTCATTGTCCTTCTTTTCGAGCTGAGGACGGGACAAAACGAGGCATACAGATCCAACCTTGCCGTTTGTGTTGCTAGAATAAGAAAAGAAAACACACCTGGAAGCTAAAACTATGACACAACCCAGGCCTTATATGGTTATTAACCATGTCTACACGTAAACACTTCACGCGCGTCTACACTAAACCTGAAACCTGGACACAAGCTAAAAGCTAAAGATTCTAAACCAGACGACGGGAATATAGAAACAAACCGGTCCAACAGAACCAGTTTAGCTATCTAAATACTCAAAGAGGTCCAGGAAGGCAGATATATATCTTACTGATGAATAGTTGCGACCGTATCCGCATTGTTTCAGCAAACAACACCCAGCAACACTGACTACCACAGACACTAGCGTCCTGTAATTCACTGCCATTTCAACCAGAAAACCCGACAATCTCCTTCAGCTCGTCTCAGTCAGATAAACAGGCTGTGAAAACCGGACTGAGGAATATCCAGACCTGTCCTCAGAACCATACCTCAGTCTAAGAAAGAGACAAAACAGATATCTAATCCAATTGATACACACACATCTAATCCATCTGATACACACGTCTAATCCACCTGATATCGTGTCATATTCCTGCCGCTGTGGAAAAGCTAAAATGGGACTTGGAGATGAAACACAGCTTTAACCAGCAGAAAGCAGCCGTCTCATGTCTCAATAAAAAAATACGACGCCACACAAAAGACACCAACGGTCGAAATTTCTTACCCAAAGATCCGTTCCCCAACTCATTTCTGTCTCTGTGGTAGAAACACACACACTCCGGTCAACGGTGTTTAATTTCCCTGCTCAAAGCTGCGCGAGACGCTCCGCCGCCTTGGAACCGAGAGCGCGTGAAGCCAGGAACAGTGCACGTCTACTAAACACTGCCGTTTCTCCACACACATACACACTGCTACACACTCACACACACTGCACAAGGTCTCGGGAACGACATAAAGTCCCTGGAATGAAAATAAATAAATAAAACCAAGCCAAAACATTAGTCAATGCTACACTCTAGTGTTCAGCGTATAGAAGAACAATGAAGTGTTCCAGTCATTTGTCGGAGAGATCGTGTTTACGAGTTGAACGCCAACAGAAAGTCTTAATTACGAGTGGGAAATTTTTCTTTAAACGCCGAGTTTTCCAAGAAAATACTGTGGAATCAATGGATCTGACTCGTAAATACAAGCTTCCCAGCAGGACTTGAATGCACAGCATGTCCCAGTTTGAGCGTCGACGTCATCAGGATTCACAACCAAGGTTGCCAGATCAGCAGTATTCACGCACAAGGATGCAACGTTAACAATCATGGCTTTTTCTGGTCGGTTGTTTATTAATTATAAGCATTCAATGTAAGTCAAATATGGAAGATTATTTTTAATGCAAATAATAAATGAACGGTCTCTTACATACATGCGAACTAGGGGTGTAAATCTCAGGCTTCCAAAAGAACTATGGTCACTTCTGACTCTCCCAAATGAAATAATAATAATAATAATAATAATAATAATAATAATAATAATAATAATAGTGATTGTGATTATGATTATCAACCCCTATGAATTTTTCTTTTAACCAGAGTCTAATACATATATAACTTATTTTCATTGTTCAATTCAATTGTTTTCATACATACAACGGATTAAATACTTTGCTTTTTATGACAGATATCGCCATTCTAATGTGTAAATTATCTCTACTTACATGTTAAAACAATTTTTGCAAATAAAAATCTGAATAATAATTGAAATTAAGAATTCCTGCAGTAATGGTATCTGGTGTCAGTAAGGACACAATGTTAATGGTACATGTTAATAATGTAACTTTAACACCAGATAATAGAGGTATTGCAGTAAAGACTGGATCAAACTGATTTATATGTTTAAAAAATATTATAGCCTAAAGTTCATGTGACACGAACATAATACTACTAAACTAACACAAACTCAGCATCTCACCACAACATTACTGTACATTTGTTTACCAAGTCCAAATGTTTCAGACTGAAAAGTAATCACATTGCAACTCTGAGGCTTTCGTACACATACAGGTTACTAATTAAAACGAGAACAGAGTTCCTTCCACACTGAGTCAGTAAGCATCATGTGCCTTGACGTGACTGGTTTTGGTTCTGGCACAAGCCCATACCACACTCTCATGTGTGTACCAGATCACATCATCCTTCACTGGCCAATAAAACCTATTGGCCCCAACCCTGTGCGTTGTTTTGACCAAATCACAAGGCTCGGTATCAACATCTTGGATGATGCCTGGATAAGGGCCATACAGAAAGACACACCATTTACCAATCATTACCAGAGTGCTTATTTTAGTTATAGACTTCCTGTCGGCTCAGACCAGTCTGGTCATACACCTCAGATCTCCCTCATCAAGGTGTTTCAGCCTGCAGACCCTCTGCTCACAGGATGGTTTTTGTTTTTCACACGATTCTATGTAAACTCTAGAGACTGTTGTCTGTGTAGTTCCCAGGAGACCAGCAGTTTCTGAAATACTCAAACTAGTCCATCCGGCACCAACAACCATGCCACGGTTAACGTCTCAGCGATCACACTTTTTCCCCATTTTGATGTTTGATGTGAACATTAACTGAAGCTTTTGACCTGTATCTGCATGATTTTATGCATTGTGCTGCTGCCACTTGATTGGCAGATAACTGCACGAATGTGCAGGTGTTCCTATTAAAGTGCACAGTGAGAGTATATGAGCAAATTGCACCAGTTGTCATTAGAAAAACATTAACACTGGCTGGGAAGATTTCCTGCAGCCAACAGCAACCATGGTGAAGGTGAAAGAACTTTCTAAAATCAACAACAATTAAATGGAAAAAGCTACATAGCCCTAACGAAAATTGTAAACATCCCTGTCAGAACAGCTGGTTCGATAATATACATGTGGAAAGTTCAAGGCAGCACGCAAGACTTCACGAGTTCTCATACGAATGATAAGGAAGGTAAAGGAGAAGCAGCAAAGTACTATTGTTGTTATTTCATGGTGTCTGACTCCCCTCCCCCTTCTATCAGTTTCATTTTTAAAACATATATTTGATTGTTTATGCTTATGAAAACATCCCCTTTGTTCATATTTAATACAAAGTCAAAATACATTAAGTGTGTCAATTTGAACTGGTTATATGTGCTGGAAGTATATTAAATAACAAAAAGAAGTGTCCAAATACTTATTTCCTCTCACTGTACAAGTACTAAAAGTACTCAATAACAAAATATAATAACTTTGAGAATCACTGCTGTAACAAACTGTATCCTGTGAATTTTCTGACCAGCTAAGAGTGTCTGGAAGAATCATTATTCTTAGTGATCCAACAAACATAATAAATTAATAATAATAAATGCAGAACATCACATTGAGAGTTTACGAAGGTCTTATTGCAAAACAATACAGCAGCTCGATATTGTGCATGTCCCCATGTGTAACTAGAGTTTACTCATTTACACAGCATAATGTTTAACTAATGTTTACCGAGTAGGTGATGACTAACGTTCAAGCAAGTAGGGCGTTTGCAACGCACCACTGAATGTGTCTCAGTATAAAGAACATCAGATATTTCAGAAACATTTAAATACAAAATAAACACATATCGCACCAGCATAAGCTTCAACCCTTTTTAATTATTATTTACATCAAGTGTAACACTGAGGGAGCACTTCACAGTAATATGCTATTCAAAGTGAGCTTTAAATTAGAAATCACACAAAATATACTTTTTACATAACAGAAAAATACTGTTATTCTGTCAGCCTCTGCCCTTTTTAAATTCACATATTTAAAATTAAGTGTGTTCCATTTGTCATTGCACTTGAAGGACTGCAGAGGTGGCCTTTGGTATAGAAATGAAGATTTACATTAAAAAAAAAAAAAAAAAAAAACATAACTTGAAACCTCATCATACAAAAAAAAAAAAAAAAGTTATTTCCAGGATTCAATATATCTTAGAAAATACATAAATAAAAACCCAAAATAAATTAAAAGACAGTGTCGAAATAAAAATGCAGAGTAAAAAAGGGCTAATAAAAGCAGTACTGTTGGATTGAATGCACTGGCAAACACACATGTGTGTAAGATGGCTTTGAAATTAGACCAGCAAACAGGAACAGGAAATTCTGTTTAAACACCACTTCTCCACTTCACAGGTTTGCCTACTTGCCAACTCATATGGCACAGATATAATGAACATACCAAACTAAATAAAAGGCCAAATTACAGCAAGGCAACCATAATGAACTCCATAATGGTGCACTACTGTACTTGATTAACTGGGAACATTAAATCAATCTGCAATTCAACAGTGACAATGAAACATAAGCACTTTGCCATTTCAAACTCTCCTATCACAAAAATATTCCCTGAAAATGACTTGCACTAGGGTCAACCTTTTAACCCTTTCTTCTAAAACCGCCTCCCCAAAGCTATACAACTGTCAAGCATTTCAATTTCAAACAATTAGATTTCCTGCTGTTTGAATAAATCGGAACATCTCTTTACAGTTTAGCTAACTAAAGTTTATGTGAGGATTTAGTCCCAACAGGATAGAACCAATGAACGATCTCATCAGCAAAATTAAAATGGTCGTAAAATCCCTGCCTTTTTCACTGCTACAGGACAAAACATTGCACATCTTTCGGTTGAAGTCAGACATCCTATAACTACTGATGAGTCAAGCATTATTTTACATATACAAGAATAACTGCTCCCAATTTTTCATCCGCCTGAATGCGTTTTTTTGTATCGTGACTATTAAAATCTCTCACAAAAAGGCACCACGAAACTGCGGAAAACGGCTTATGGTAGAGAAAACCACCAAGCGTCATCTGATGAAAACCAAAACTGCTCCCCTAAACGTACGGACACATTATGTTCTGGTTGAGAGGAATCAAAATGAATTCGAGATGAATGGTACAGACAATAACATTTCCATATTACACCGCATAGACGATCGAAGGCAAGCCCGTCGACATCCATGCGTTTAAAATGGCATCCAGTGTAAAAAGTACATCACTTTAATGACATTACAAGGCTTCGATTAAAAGAAACGAAAAAGGAAATTGCACCTCATTTTAACGTCTTGGAGTCTGGTCAAGCCGTACGAAATCATGCAACGTTCGACAAGATGGATACATTCAGGTCGTAGATGCTCAGATGGAGACCTTTGTTTCGTTTCGAGACTTTCTATAAGGAACAACGTCCTTCTGGTCAAGCAACCACTCAAAGCTACATAAAGATGGTCTTTAATGCTGCGTGTAGGACGTAATGCACGATTACTTATTAACTATAACAGAAATTCCTGTGCTTGTAATAAGAAATAATTTAAAATTCAAGTTTAGAAGACATTCTAATGTAAAAAAAAAATAAAAAATAAAATAAAAAAGAAAGTACAAACCAATGTGCTATAGAAATGGCAGTTTGCTGTGTCACTTATATTTAGCAATATTGCAGTAAAGTTGCTGTTCTGCAGTGAGTGTCTATAAGTCACAGTGGGAAACCACAGTGTCCAAACTTGTGCCCGTGTCCAAGACAGACAAAGAAAACGCCCATCTATGTCTAGATCAGCACATTCAGCTGTTGGGTCAAGGTGCCAAACCTGCTTGTAACCTCTGAAAACATTCCGAGTCATAGCCTATAATCAATATTCACATATTTATAGGAATACCAGTAAAACACTGACACATTTGAATTGTTAGATTCTGGCATAATTACCGGTTATGAAACTATCCTTTATCCATTAACTGTGTTAGATTTTAGCATGTTTCCTGCTCAAAAATCGAAAAATATCAGCTACGCATTATTATTATTATTTTTTTTAAATCAAATACTTACATATCAGCTGGAATTATCTGCCATTATCATAATGTATCTTATGATTGTCCCCATTGAGTTTAATTGGCTTGGAAGTCTATGTTTTGACAAAATCATTCTATGGACAAATGACTGGAACCTCGAATTTGACATTAGCTAAAAATTCTGTCACTTAAATAATACCCACTAATCAACAGCTCTATGTTCAGTATCTTGACCACACTCCTTTCCCACTAGTGAATAGCACTATGCCCGTAAACATGGACATACAGAGAATGGCATTAGCATACACTGCTACAGAACCTTCCGTCAAATGCTGAAACGTCTATACATAGATGAATGAAATCAATCAGAGGTGACAGTGACTGCATGATGTATCCTTTGTGCCGAAGGCTCAGTACTGCTAATATTGAACAGTGTGTGCAGAGCCCATCCAGGACTGATCTATTTCTACGGTGATGGGTTTGTTGTGCATTCAGACAAAAATCACATATCCAGTTATTGTGAGTAGAAGTAATCCATGTAATAATCACGATAATCTGCAATCTTTCTAATATCATCATAATCATATAAATATGTCAAAGAACTGGTTCGTGGGTATTGATTAGTCTCTATTTCTTTAAAATGTAGGCTCTTTTGATCACAAAATAAGTAGCCAAACCTGGGTAAAAGACACTGTACGTGATTCGTTTTGGACAACAAGCTTATTTACAAGTTTAGAGCTCTGTTTCCAACTGGCGATTTTAAAGTCCACTGTAAACAATGACAGAGGGGGAGAGACCATTTGTAGTGATTTTACTGAGGTACTTTGGAGAGAATATCCTCTGTCCCCCAATCATTTACAAAACAATACTTAAAAACTTGTAAAAAGTTCTATTAGGGTAGTGGGGTTTTATGAGACTCCACCAACTACCTTTGCACCACATCACTGATCTCTTTAATGCAAGAGTGCAAGTTGTCCAGAGCAGGACTCGTCCCACTTCCACCTAGTCCCCCTCCTCCACCCGTAGAAGAAGCCCGCAGTTCCTGAAGGCTGAGTTCCAGCTTGCCCAAAGCCTCACGGAAGGCGAATTTGTTACGTGTTTGTGGGATGCAGTCTACATAGCCTGAACAGTAGTCGAGTAACTGGTGACCAGCATCCAAGACTTGGCTGCTGGAGCATGGCTCTGTACTGCTGTGGAGCGCAAGGCTTAAGCATTCAGCACACTCTAGCAGAGCTTCT
This sequence comes from Ictalurus punctatus, assembly GCF_001660625.3. Taxonomy (NCBI): domain Eukaryota; kingdom Metazoa; phylum Chordata; class Actinopteri; order Siluriformes; family Ictaluridae; genus Ictalurus; species Ictalurus punctatus. The sequence goes on from NC_030420.2 coordinate 24,482,867, forward strand.
TTACTGACTTTTTCCAGTGGTATACGTTCCACCTGCTGCCGGGTCCGTCTCAGCGTCAGCTTCGAGGAGGCGGAGGTAGTGCCACCATTGGCCATCTTGTTGGTTGTTGCATTGCTGGAAGAAGCAGCAGATGCTGGAGGTGCTTGTGGTGGAGGTATGCATGGCCGAGCTCCTCCTGACCCTCTCCCCGACCTTTTAACCCCATCTCCATTGACCTCTGGGCCCATGTTAGTCGCCTCATCTGCACCATCTGTGCTATAACTGTGTTGGAGAGAGCGCAGTGTGGGTGGAGGAGGTGGGGCACACTTGGGCTTGATCAATCGTGGCCTATCACTGCCACTGTCAGCCAGCAATTTGAAGCGGTTGCCCTGAGAGTCTACACCAACCAGGTCAGCTGTGCCAGGCTTCAGTGTCGGAGAGATCAGGACCGGGACTTTATGATTATGTGGGCCGACTAACGTTTTAGACGGAGAAGACCAGCCTGGCCTGTCATCCTGCCCCACTCTACCCTGAGTATGAGCATCAGACTCTGCCTCACCCCCAACCCCTGGTGCCCTAGACGCTCCTGTGCCTACTGATACCGCACGTGGCAGTAGTTTAGCTTTGGGTCTGTCTCGGATCTGCGCTGTGCCTTCATCTAGCTTTCTGGGCGGCGCATCTGAGGGTCGCGGGGCACCATTCTCTGGCTGTGAGCTGGTGGACACTGTGCGTTCCAATGGTGGCTTGCTACGGTTCCTAGGTAATGTTAGCGCCATGCGCTCCAAATCTGGCAGCCCAGCTGACATGGAGGATGTTGAATTTGAACGAGGAAACGGCCTGGCTCCTCCACCCCCTTCATCAGACCCAGAAGACTTCCCAGTTCGCAACCCCAGGGTCTTTTTGATAAGGCGTGGTGTGAAGAAGCCTGCAAGTCCTGCCCAGCTACTGCCCACCTGGTTAGAGGTGGAAGAGTTTGACCCAGAGAGCTTCTGCCCAAAAGTGGCTCCACAGCACCGTGACTGAACATGGTTTCCTTCTCCATGAGATGGCGAAAAGCTAAGTCCATCAGCCTGAGGCAGTGGAGGTGGAGGAGGACCTCCAAACGCAGCTGTGGGCTCGTACTTCTTGTGAGGCTGCGTCTCCATCTCACGAAAGGAGCTGCTGGGGGTCATGGGGAGGTTGTGCTGAGGCTGAGAGGTGGAAGCGGTTGTTGACGATTTCTTCTTCATGAAGGAGCTGAAGAAGCCAGTTTTGCGGTCACGAGTAAAGGTGGCATCCAACGGGTCATCAAGTAGGCCACCAGAAGATTTGTCTCTCTGCTTCCGGGGCAGAGCAGGAGAGCTGCTGGAACGACCATCACCTACCAACAGAGAGGCTGAAAAGCCCAAACACAAGAAAACACAACTCGGGTTAGAAAAAAAAAAAAGAAAGCTGTGAAAGCACATACACTCTCTAAATGATAGTTTACAAGTTCACAGTGACTAGATGGAACGTACAGATCTGGGAAGAGTTGGCACAGTACTGAACGCTATTTAAGTTTTTCTGGTTTGAAGGTGTACTTAATCGAAAGTGCCCAAATCCTGCCTTGTACATTTTTGTTCTACTACATCAGATCCAGATACTTAGTCATTTCTCGAGCCACGTGTTTAGCTCGAATTACAATGCCTGAGTGCTTTGATAAATCATCTAGCTTCACTTTAATGAAAAATAGTATCTTCTCTTGTTTGTCATTCAGAATCTAATCAATTAACAGGTCCTAATACAGTAGGACGGATGGTGCAGTAATGTAGTAGTGATGGTGATCCTATGCAAGTATAGAGAAATAAAGTAGTGATAAAGCTGAGACTGAGAATGACACTATGGTCACTAAGGTACATGTTTTCAAGCCTGCTTCAGAGAGTAACACTAAGCAGTCCTAAATGTACCGTTACAGTTGATTTGAAAACACAAAACCTAGTTTGGAACTGCTTAAACTGGACTAAAACTATATTATTTCATAACAATTGTGTAGTTTTTTTCTCTTTTTTTTTTTTTGAATGAAAGCCACTATTGTTGGAGTAAAAATGCCCTTCCACCAACAGTAATCAGAGACCGTTAGAGGATGAATGAAACAGGGACAAAATGGTCAAACTAAGACTGCTTAGATAAAGGTGAGCAGGTAAAGGACCAAATATGTTAAATGTTTATTTGAAATGAAAGCCCAGGCCCTGTGTTAATGACATTTTTTGCAAACATAAAAATGCATGCTTGAAATAAATAATAAATAAATAAAAATCCATAAAATATTGAAACCTTGTTATATAATACATAAATAATGTTACACAAATGAGGTTAAAGTGCGTTTAATCACAACATAGGTCAACATGCTGATATGCACACGGGGTGTGTTGGGGTGTTAGGTGCTTGTGCATACTTGTTAAGTGATTGGCAAAAAAAACAATTAAATGACACCAAATCAAAATAAACAAGAAAAAAAAAACAGAATTATAACCAAAAAATTAATTATTAGAGAATATAGGTTATTTGCAAAACACAGTCTTCTATAGTGAAGTGAAATATCAGCTTTACTAATGCAGAATATAAAGCAAAGTTATAGTTAATATAATTTATATTCATTTTAAGTGCTCTACTTAAATATTTACAAACTTTGTACAAAAAATGAAAATAAATAAAAGTATAATAAGAAGAATCTGTACCCTCTAATACTGCTGACATACATACATATCTATACATAATATGTGTCTGTGCGGGTGTGCATTTGAATTGGATCTCCTTTAGTCTAGGAGAAACACCATTCCCATTCTCTTGAGTCTGCGCTGGAGACGTATGAAGTGGAGAGCAGCTGGTGTACCTGAAGGACCGTGAGCTCCAGGCTCATGCCGACTCTCCAGCCCCTCTGTGTTCTCCTTATTGTCTGAGTGCTTCTTCTGTGGCCGGGACTTGGAGGGCACAAGGGGCTGATCGTGACTGAACGAGTGCACTACCCCATCTTTACCACAAGAGGCAGTCTTGCACAGTTCCTCTGCCACTTCTGCAAAGTAAAGGTTGAGGAAAATATCATTGGGTTGCTGACTCATTCTGCCTTCATTTGATAAACATTTTAGACCAACACGTTTTCCTCACTCATTAAAAGGTAGGGCATTGAGATCCTGTATTGGCCATTTTTAATGAAGCCCAATTAAAAAAACAAAACAATCTACAGTGATATTTAAGTGGTATTAAGCATTAGGCTCAGGATCCATCCAGATAACTACACCAGTTGTGAACAATAAAGAAGTTGTTCTAGGGCATAAATGAGACAATCTGGACATCACACTGTTGAGTATGAAGTTACAATACTCACAAGCGAAAAAACTTTTTAAAAACAGCTATGGTTACTGTACATTACTATAACCCAACAGTTAATTATCATAATCCAGATAAATTGAATCAGGCCTTTCAGGACTAAATTTTTTAATGCTAAAAAGAGTAAAGCTGGAGTGTAGAGTTTGTAAACGTACCTTCCGATATGCTGGAGTCATGGAACATCGTCTCGAAGGCCTGATGGGTCTCTGCAAATGAGGGCCTGTCCAATGGGCTCCACTGCCAACCTGAAAACACACAACAAAACACAGGTCAAATAAATAAATAAATAAGCTAAAAGTGCATGAATTGTAAATAAAAGCTGTGTTAAACAAATAAATTAAGTTCTAGTCATATCCTGTTAAAATGTGTAGGAAAGTGCATGTGAGTGTGTGTGTAGGACTATGCTGTATATCCAAAATCAGACTTTTAATAGAGAACATAATAAAGAGACAGGGTGTAGCTTGCAATGCACTCACATGCTCTCATGAGTTCGTAGACTTTCGGTGGACAGCCCTCTGGCTGCTCCATGCGGTAGCCCTTCTCCAGCAGGTCATAAACCTGAGACAGGTCAATACCAGGGTATGGAGACATACCATAGGTCGCAATCTCCCACAGAAGAACTCCAAATGCTAAAAGGACACACGCAGGCATAAAAAGAGACCCGAAATTAATATAAAGAGATTCCAGGACACTGGCCAAACAGCCTTTAGTCACCAAAAAAAAAAAATTCAGGTTTTCTAAAACCTACGATTTTCTATTTTCGTAGCACAAATGAAAAACATCTCAATTTGCCAAAAGATTAAATCACTGAAAGCAGGACAGAGACTGACCCCAGACATCTGATTTGATGGAAAAGGTGTTGTAGGCCAAGCTCTCTGGTGCGGTCCACTTGATGGGGAACTTGGCACCAGCATGAGCGGTGTACGTGTCTCCCGTCATAAGCCGACTCAAGCCAAAATCAGCCACCTTTACCACATGGTTCTCCCCTACTAGACAGTTTCGTGCAGCCAGATCCCTGAGAGAGAGAGAGAGGGAGAGAGAGATACAGTGTAAAGTACAGAAAGACATAATTATGTCTTCCTGAATCCTAAGTAGATTTGCACAACATGCAATTGAATAGTTACAGTGCTATGCAAGAACCCTTGTGAGACACAAGCAAGTGAGAGCCAAAGTCTATAGAAGAACTGTGGCATGTTCTCCAGGAGAGATCCACAACCTACCAGCCAATTTCCTTATAACACTGCACCACAGTGTAGAGAACTGAGGCTGTACTGCACATAATACTGTATATAACACTAATAAAAAACTGCAATGTTAAACTATTACCTGTGAATAAAGTTCTTCTTTTCCAGGTACTCCATTGCGGAGGAGATCTGAGTAGCCATGTAGAGCAGCACGACAGCATTCACCTCCTCACGGTCACACTCGCGGAGATAGTCCAGCAGGTTGCCGTGAGGCATGTACTCCGTCACAATGTAGAACGGAGGCTCCAGTGTGCACACACCTGAAGAAGTAAGGTAATATCCACTTAGCAAGTAGTGCCTTCGAGTCTGCGATTATACATAAGCATTGTTGGGCGAGATTCCAGTGTATTAATGGATGTGATTAATCTCAACGTGAAAAAAAAAACAAAAAAAACGTGGTCATTGGAATGAATTATAAATGAAATTAAGATATGGCTGATGTGATGAATACTAACCAAGCAGCTGCACTAGGTTGGGGTGTTTCACCTCTTTCATCACAGCAGCCTCTTTCAGAAACTCCTCCACTTCCATAGTATCCTCCTATAATGCAAAATTGTTACAAGATATAAAAGCTGAACATGTACTTTATAACAGAACACTACAACACCAACGGTACGCCAGCAAACAATAAAATCAGAATCGGAAGATTCTAGACGCACAAGACCAAAACAAATGCCTTGAGACAAACCTTGAGCGTTTTGACAGCAACAGTGAGGTTGTATTTCTTCCAGACACCCACATAGACCTCGCCATACTGGCCTCCTCCTAGCTTGTGCTTCATGGTGATATCGGTACGCTCCATCTCCCACTTGTCGTGGATTGGCGAGACCCCGTAGACAGTGGGCTTGTTGCATTTTGGGGCCGGGTAGTGCAGCGTCGTCACCAAACCGTCCGCTACAGTGGAATGATGATGGACCAGCTCGGCTAATGTGCTGAACCTGCTCTCAGAGGTTACGTAGACCTGCAAGAAAGGCCGATATTCCCCCGGTTATCTTTTTTTGTAGTAGAAGAGTCGTAAAAGTGTCCTGTTCATATACAAATCATTTGTAGTTGTAATTTGACATTGTTGCAACCGTGTCCTACATGCTGCTTGTTTCAAATAGTGGCATTTATTAGGAGAGGGTATATGCCGTGTAACTACATAGACAACATAAAAAGTGTCAAAACACAGATTGAATAATGTGTAGAAGCTAGCTCTGAAAGTCTCACCTTGCCATCAGAACCAGTGTTGATGCGGTAGTGGTAGACTCGGCCCTCGTAGCGCAGCGAGATAGAGAGTTGGCCCGGACTGCTTTCGCTCTCCCTCACCAGGAAGCTGCCGTTGATGAGGCTGCTGAGCAGATACTCGGCTGCGCTGCGAGACACAGGTCCATGATACCAGCTGTGCTTCTCCAAACTGTTCACCGGCGTGATGTAGTTACTGGGAACCCAGCCTTGACCGTTTTTCGAGCGAACCTCACTCCATTCACCATTCTGGTTGTAGCCCAGCACCCTGAGCTTCTCTCCTGAGACAGACAGTGAGATTTAGGAAAGTGGTTAAAACCTTAACCCAATTACGTGAATCGTTTTGAAGTTTTAAAAGATTTTAGAAGCTTTAGCGAGGAGACAATCGCTAAGGATAAGTTAAATGAGAAATAGAATTTTTTTTTTAAGTTACTGTGTTAAACACATGGGGATTCCCATTCTCACAGAGCATTACCATCTCTCTTGCCTTTCCTCAATCCCTCCGCAATGTCTGTTGCTTCTGCATCCTTCTCTCGCTCTTTAATAGCAGTAATATAGTAATATGCGCTTCTTCGAGCTCTATAATGGCAAATTTCACCGCATGGCTCCAACGGGCCGTTTAAAACCCCCCAACTCCAGCAGACTGGATCCTGTTTCTCCTTGTCAGGACCAGCCAGACAATATTGCAGCCACTAAGCACTGACTCCCTCGCTCTGATTACGCCAGTCTGTGTTTACCCACCTGCTATGGGGCCAACTGGGAGGATTACAAAATGCTCAGGCATTAGTGTTCACGAGGAGAGTCCACAGTGGCCGCTCTCTCTCACGCTACAAATATTAATCCTATTTACAGCGGCTTGGTATGCGGAGGTGGTGTTAGTGTGTAATTAAAAGGACAGGGATTCCTCTGGGTGTTGCACTTGGTACAGTGAAGCAAGGAGCAAAATTACCATGGGAAGACATGAGGATAATATAATAAAGAATAACAAAAAAAAAAAATTGTTATACTGAACGCCATGCCACAAGTCAGAATGGTAGGGATCAAAGAGAGAAGGAGCGCAGAACTAAAATCATCTGTTTACAAGGCATCTGCTTTCATCGTACCTTTCGTGATGCTCAGCGTGTTGTCACCACTGGCCACAAAGTCGTAAAGTGCGACGAACAGATTGGGGTCACTCTCGGCAGCACCCAGCAGGTTCTCCTTTGAGCTCCAACGCACTGCCTCGGTCAGAGCCGACGAGTCTAATCCAAATGGCCTATGCAGGGCTTCTGAGAAAAGAGAGAGAGAGAGATGTCAGCAAGAGCAACAACAAAAAAAAAAAACACTCCTCATAGAATGGGTGTGGAAAGGAGGGAAGACAACACCAATCCCTCAGGGAACGGCTTATGATGACTGAATCACAAGGAGGCAAGAGGGAGTGAGTGCATGACTGAGCATGAAGATATGCAGGACAAAGAAGAAAAAAAAAAAAGGGTGGAGATTTACAGAAAGATAATGTACCATAGGAAATATTTCATTTTGACTATAAAACAATCGTACTAATCCACATAAAAACATCACGCAAATCAACTGACAACCGATGTACACCTAAACGACGCTCCGCTCTGAAATACAGTTTAAAAAATAAACATGGAACTCCAGTGTGCGCGCATGTCCTTCTCTAGCCCACTGAGATTACCCATATTCCTAAATGCTGAACAGACTTGGACCGCACTGGACAAAGAGAGTGTACCTGGGAGATTGTAACAATCCACGTCCTGCTGTCTGGTACCGATCAATCTATTCTTGTCTTCATCAAAACTGCTGCTTGGTGGTAAAGTACGCAGGGGCATCGTCCTGCTCTGAAAACGTATGTGTGTACGTGTAGACATACACCTTACATATAAATCCAGTAAGAAGCTGCCAGGTAAGAGTCTCAGTTTAAAGGAGGTTTTTCTCAGCCTGTTATATATATGTGTCTAGGGAGCTAAGGGAAGGAGGAGTCAAGGATGCACGCACACTCCTTCCAGCATGCCTACATTCCCCTCCTACCTCCAAAGCTGTGCCAGCTTGCCAGCCACTCACACATATGCAGACACATGGCTATACACACACGCAGAAAACATGCCTAGGCAGCTGCCCCGTAACCATCATCCCAGTGTGCGTAAGGGAAAGTGTAGGAAAGACAAAAGGACAGCGCGGAGAGGTAGAGCAGAGTTAGGGGAGATTTGAAGGGGAGGAAAACAAGCTGGAGAGCATACAGACTTGTTTTCAGTGTTATATAAAAAAAAAAAAAACACTCAGGCATATGAACAGACATGAATCCTAACAAACGTAGTGTGTAAAGAGAAATTTTCTGAATAGCCATGCTACTCAACTGAAAACATCATCAGGATGTTCATATTACAAGATCAGTATTTCAGTCATACCGCTTGGTCCTAAGCAAAGAAAACACATTATAATGCTGAGGTCAACGAGATGGTTTAACAGACCCAAAGTCCTTCTAGCCAGACATTAATTATGATGATAATCCCAACTTAAGCAGCAGCTGAAGCGGATACATTTTTAGAAACCGGTCATCAACTTTTACAAAAAACTCATTCAATTATATGACGGTCTGTTTGGAAGCGTATGTTACTGCCACGAAGAACCTACAGGAACACTCACACCAGCGCTCACCACACCTTTGTTTCGGAGAAGCACGCAATGAATTCCTCTCCCCTTCACCTGACTCAGCCACAGTTCCCAGTACATGGTCCCATTAACGTCCAAAGCCAATCCACAGATCGCTTGGAGCCTGAAGCACCAGGCTGTATTCCAGGACGCTCACTGCAAACACAGACTCCTCTCAGACAAGAAATGACCCACGTTCCCCTGAGACTTTCTGAAAGCTTGGAGCTTCCACGCTGGTGTTTGATGTGGCCCAGACCTCAGAATTTCCAAGACAGCTCCTTGAAAGCTAAACCACGACGGACACAGGGTCTACATGGTGGCTTCTCAAGCGCAATCACATGTGAGCGAGTCTTTGAGAAACGAAGGGAGCCGAGCTGATATGGAGGGTCTTGCTGGGGATCTCTTGAGGAGGGGAAAGAGTGTGTAAGGGGGCAGTGCATTTCACTGGTGACTGGTGGGGGTCAACTTTTGCCCATGGCAGATGTCTACATTTCCCCAACCACACATCCTCTTGTGATGCAGAGAGAGGGGGGGGGGGAGGGGGGTAGAGAAAGTGAGCGTGAAGCGTGATCACGACAGAAAATGAGATGTTCACAGGACGGAGACGTGGCTTGCGAGTTTGCGCGTGATTAACCAAGAAGTTAAGCGGGTCTCCTCTTATTAAAGCAGGCGTTTTCCTGTCATCTCCAGCTCTTAGAACATTAGCCAACATTTACTAGAACAGGATTCTCAATTATTAACACCATCTGCAGCCAGACAACCTAAAAGGACTTACCATATGGAAAGGAAAAACCTCTGGAGGGATTTAAATGGAAAATAATTGAAGAGCTAACAGAGAAAGGATCATGAACATGCTCACAGAACTAACTAATGGACTATTTTATGATCAAAGAAGGATGAATGACATCAGCATCACAGATCAAAGATCTTAAAACACATTCCTGTATAGGCTTTAGCCATTTCCAAAAGGCTCAACCTTACAGTTATATGCCCTGCTAAAAGGACATGTCTTTGAGAGCTGATCTAAAGCACCTGCCCTGCACGGGGCATGACGTGTGCCAAGCAAGTGTGCTGGCCAGCACATGTCTAGTGTGCGCGTGTAGCATAGGAGATGCCACACAAGACAGCTGGGACAGGAGCATGAGGGGAGCCAAATGTTGATCTGAATGAGCACATTGATCCCCTTCCTGATCTGAGCCCCTCACACAGCTGCTGGGGTTAGGACAGCTGAAGCAGCACCTCTGTAAACCCTTCAGACACTAGCAAGCCGTCATCTCCATGCCTAAACAAAGTATTAGTATTAGTGCAACAGTTTGCATGCTTAAATGTGGTACAGTAGTGTTTTGATTAGATCTGATGTGATTCGATTTTCTATACAGCAAAAGCAATGAGTCGAAAGTCTTACTTTTCGATTTTTTAAGAGATTCAACATGTTCCTCTAGGTAGCACGGTGGTGCTGCAGGTAGTGGTGGTGCCTCATAGCTCCAGGCTCGCACCTTGAGTTCTGCTTAGTGTCTATGCAGAGTTTTAGATGTCTTTCCTGTCTACATTGGTTTCTTCTGGTTAAAAAACAAACAAACAAACAAACAAACAAAAAACTTCCTGATCTCTGGCCGGAAGGTAAGAGCAAAACTGACCGAAGTTCAAATTTGTGTGCAAGTAAGAAATACACAAAGTGTACAATCCATGAGTGTTTTATATAAAGTGCTTCAAACTAAACTCGCAAGTGTGAAAGGAAGCGCAATAACTCTGACCAAAATATTCATTTTGATCAAATGTGTTATTTGATTTAGAAACCAAATGGCCCCTTGAAAAAAGTTCCTCAGACTACTTGTTCCAGGTAATTTGGGTGGAAAAGCGGCTTTAGATGCACATCCGTTACATAAGACTGACAACATCACAGCCCGGAATTGGTGTCACACTACCAGGATAAGCATGTCAACTATTGACAGTAAGTAAGTGGAAGGTTTCTCAGCCTTTCCCCTTATTTAGTGATGGCTCTTCCAGTTTGACGTTGAGATTTAGCTAGACCACCCCGCGGCTGAGGAATCTGACTCTGTTGGGGCTTGTCCTCAGGATATCCTCTTTTGTCTTCAACACACTGGTGGCTTCTGTGAAATAAGGCAGCTTTTCTGAGATTCTGGTGCAAAGCCTACCATGTATGAGCCCAGATCAACAACTGCTACAGCATTCACATTTATTTATTTATTTATTTATTGCATAGTCTATGCACCTCACTATAGCCTGTGCTACCTCTTTGGCACATTTGAATTAGTATAACGCTCAGTGGGGTGTAACCCAAGCACAAAGCTTCCTATTTCAAGATGACAAGCCAATATAGTCAGGGAAAACGGCGCTGTCCTAGATGTACCCTAGGCTGGGGTAAAGCTACAGCTAGTAATGATGACAATTTGAAATTTTTGGTTGTACAGTGCAGGAATGACAGCTTTCCTAAAAAGGTGGACATGAAGAAATGGTGTACTGCAGAAGTGAGTACACCCCTGTGCAATATCACTTACATATCAAATGATTCAAAATTGTATCACCTCTCAATAAATAGCGTTATTTCTAAGTTGACAAGTAGAGTATTTCCTCTTATGGACATTTAAAAACAAACACTTTAGAAAGACTAGATTGAAAATGCAGTCCCCAAAGGAGAAACTCAACGCAACAAAAGGAACGCAGGCCACTTCCTGTGTGATGGAATCACGCTTGACTTGGTCATTAACAGCTCTCCAAACAGCTCAACCATGGAAACGTGTGAAGATCTTACGAAGATGAAACTCAATCTGCGGTCTCTCTCTCTGAGCAGTTGTATGCTGCTGCAACAATGGTTAGTACATATTAAAATATATTCAGATATACTTGCTGAGGATCTAGATTTAGCAGTGATTATAACCAAGGATCCAAAGCTGCACTTTTGTGGCAGAAAGCTTAATTAGGGGTAAGCATGTTTGATCTCACGCTAGTAGGCTATGGGTCATCACGAAGATGTTTCACCACACATCCGGTGGGCTTCATCAGTTTCGTTGAATGGTGGGATACTCCTCACGGTTCCAAAACTATGATACACATCTGTTACATAAAACAGACATGACACCACAGCCCGGAATTGTAAATTGACGTCAAACTACCAGGATAAACACGTCAACAATGCATAATAAGTAGGTGATGGGTGTTAAAGACTTTTCCCTTATTTGGCGATGGCTCTTCCAGTATGATGTACAGATTTAGCTAGACGGCCCCGAGGCTGAGGAATCTGACTGTCTGTTGGGGCTTGTGCTCGTAAAGCAGTTCTATTTCACCAAAAATAACGATTATTGTTGTCACATTATCGCCGTTTTCAAGCCGGTGTATTTGCTGGACAAAAGCCCCATTTGGAAAATAACTAGCTTTTGAGGCTTTTCTCAAATTGTTTACAATTCCATGACCATGGACAAGTTGCTGGTCAACAAATTTCCAGGCTGGTGGTGTAGCTTTCAAATAATTCAGGGTGTTTTTTTTTTTTTTTTTTTTTTATGTCCAATGGGTCGTGGGAGTCAGTTCGGCAAATCCTGACCTGTGCAAGATTTTAGTTAACGATGTATAAACTAGCACTGTATTTTAATATGTCAACATGATGTAGATGTCCACAGAGTCGAGGTGTTTAATGAAGCATTCTGCTTACTGGGCATTTTTCTCTTTTAGAAAACGAGAACCCCGAGGCCCAGCTGTCTGTGGAAGACGTCGCTGGATTTGAATTAGATAGGGAAGTATGTCTGAAGACAAAAGAGGATATCCTATTTTGTCAACACACTGGTAGCTTCTGTGAGATTCTAGTGCAAAGCCTACCACCCGGATCAGCAATTGCAACAGCATTCGCATTCATTTTGCTGAGTCTATGCACCACACTACAGCTTGTGCTACCTGTTTGGCAAATTTTGAATTAGTATAATTCCCAGTGGGGTGTAACCCAAGCACAAAGCTTCCAATTTCAAATAATATGCCAATATAGTCAGGGGAAACTCTGTAGCCGTAGATGAGCCCATGCTGTGATAAAGCTACAGCTAGTAATATTTGACAAGTCAAGTTTTTGGTTGTACAATGCAGGAATTAGATATTTCCTCAAAGCTGGACTTGATGAAATCGTGTACAACACAGCTCAAGCGCTTTTAACATATTTTGAATGATGCATACTACACTACTGAGAAGGATCTCACATCTGCAGCTATAAACATTGTAACCGCACTTGTGATGACTTTATCCCAGACCAGAACAACTGCTTGAAGTCTGCTGGGAAACTATGTTTCATGCGTGTTCTTTCATGTTCCACTGACTGATGACGGAGGGATCATGTCTTTCACCGGATCTTAAGCATGCCTGAAGTTGAGACAACCCCAGAACCCACTTCAGAAAGGGATGCAGGTTTAAATGAGTGAAATCCTTAAGGCTCAGACATTCTGCAGTCAGAAATGTATGGAAAGACCGCATAGGATAACAATGCAGCAGGTCTTTCATGTACCCTTTTTCTCAAAATGTCCTGTGTGTACAGTTTTTCCATTTGGAACCCGCAGGATCGATGCAGGTCAGAAGCCTAAAGGTTTGATTCATATATTTACCTACACACCAACATTCACAGAGAGTCAGTTGGATGGACTCCCGCTGTACCCTAACCACTCTACAGTCCCTAAAACTTCTGTCTAAGCGTATATACACAACACAGTACTCAGTTCAGTCATCAGTCGTACTACTCATCAACACACGCAGACTGTAGTCGATTATCCGAGAAGTTTTTTTGTGGTTGTTACAGCCAAAAATGCTCGATTTTGCGGCAGCGTCAATCCCCCGCCCCCAAAAATAGCAATGCAATTTGTGGAATTTTTTTATGCTTTTTTTGCACAAAACTACTTGAATTGGTGAAATTGCACTGTCTCTCAGTGATCTTTGTTGGTAAACGAGACCTTTTATCTATACTCATGTTCGACGTGAGTGAATCGACGAGGGCTTTGGCCGAGTGTGCGTTGTGATGACATCACAGGACGCGTCTTGGCCCAAATCTGCGGAAACTCTTTTTTAAATTGCAAGCTCCTCGAAATATTGTGGAGTTTGTTTGATTTTACGGTCATCGACTACGTTTACATGGACAGCAGTAAACTAATTATTGACCTTATTCTGAATAAGACGTGTACTTGCCCACTATATAGTAGCTGAAATCCATGTATTTCACCTACTATATACTGCAGTTGGCAAGTACGCGGTTTGGGACGCAGCCGTGCTCTCTTGTTTGCCATAAAACGGTCGAGCACTGCCGTGTGTGTACGTGTCCTGTCGCAAAATGCGGTGAAAACCCCCACACGACGTTAATAGTGTGATTAAGGTGTGTACATGTCTGTAATACACTTCAATAATGTGACTAAAACAGGAATAATCCATATGTCTTAATTCGATTTGTGTTTACTTCGAGCATGACTTTAGCTGGATTAAGGTCATCAATAGTCGCTGTTAACATGCCAGTTTCTTATTCAGAGTCTTGTCTTAATAGGGTTAATATCGGAATATCGTTTGTCCGTGTAAACGTAATAACGGTTGCGATTGAAAAATCGCAAATCCTGGAGGGACTGATTTATTGATATTTTCTTAAAATATCCCATCAAAGCTAATCCTTCTTGAGCACAACCAACATGAAGAGCAAAGGGAAATCTGTGAAATCCTGCAAGATGTTGCATAATCACCTCTCACCATCAGATATGCCAACTGTGAGAGGAAAAGAGAGGATTCCAGTAAGACGGGAAGTACTGCAATACAGTACATTAAGCACTACTTAATGATAACACCAACGTGGTAGGTTTCATGCACCTCGACACAACCACAAAAAGTCTTTCAATGACAACTTTGTACAAATTTAGCACGACAAATCTCATGCTGCATACTCCGAGGTGAGAAAGAAGGATGTTATGCTATCAGCGCATTGAAGGGATGCTGAAGCACGGCATGATGACAAGCAAACATCCTGTCCACATGCTTCTTTATCTAAACCTCTGCTCCATGATGAGCCAAACACGCAGCTATGACAATAACAATGCAGCCAAAGTATTTTTAGCTCCACAGTAATACAAAACAATCTGGCCTTAAATACCTACTGAATGACCAGACTGCAAACACACAGAGAGACACGGAGGAAGCACTGAACAATGATTCCCTCAGACAATAGCCCCCACATGAGAAAGTTCACTGTGAAAGAATGACTCCGTTCACTTGAAGGACCATATTCGTCCCTTCTTAATGAATAAAAGATCAAAACAAAAACAACTGAAACGGTTTTCTCTTTAATACTCTGCTTTATCGATTCAAATAAACACTTCACTGAAAAGGCTGGTCTTGCAATATGGAAAAGTGGGAAGTCTGGCCACTGCTCATTTAGAGTCACAAAAGTGGGAAGTAATTTATGATCAGAAAGGGAACTAGGAGCATTACCAGCAGCTCATCACATGGTACTGGTACAGTAGTGTATTATGCCAAACACTCCTAATGCACGGTTTGCTTACCTGCTAACCCATCCTGCAGACGTTCTCCTAGAATCATACAGAAATCCACGTAGCATTTACATAATCGCTTGTCATGTTTGGGAGAATCTTGTGTCAGAGAGTCTAACACCATCTCCACCCGGCCCATACCGTCCCATTACACCCAGTTGACACCTTTCTATCATATCCAGCATGAACTTTTTTAGCGATTTGTGCTACAGTAGCTCTTCCGTAGGATCGGACCAGACGGTCTAGCCTTCACTCCTGACGCCAGTCAATGACCTTTGTCCTTCCTTGGACCACTTCTGATTACCGGGAACATCCAACAAGACCTGCCGTTTTGGACACGCTCTAGCCGTCACAGTTTGGCACCTTTATGAAAGTCGCTCAGATCCTTAAGCTTGCCCATTTTTCCTGTTTTCAACACATCGATTTTGAGAACTGACTGTTCACTTGCCTAATATATCCCACCTCTGCCACTGTGACGAGATAAATCAATGTCATCTGCTTCACCAGTCAGTGGTTTTAATGTCCTGTCTGGTAAATTATTCGTGTGTACCAATATTGCAAGTAATTACTGTGCAAACTGTGAAAAATTCATCAATATTATTTTCACGATATATCCTTATTATTATACTACACTAGCAGACGTGTATTATACACTGTATAAACGGACCGTTCAAATGAAGTACGATCGATGCATTGTTTTGTGCCAGCAAAAACGCAATGCAAATCAATGCAAAAGACTTGCACAAATGTATTACAAAACAGTAAAGCATTGGCAGTTACAGGACTTGAAGCGCACCAATATAGGTGTGCTTTCTTGCACTGGGCTAGTAAAATATGACTTGTACTCTTCAGGAGATTATTAAGAACATGTGCTACTACTGTGCAGATGTAACAGCCAAGAAAATCCAGTCATTTTTAATTAAATCCCTTTTCTGACCAAACCCCCCCCCCCCCCCTCCCCTTTTCTCTGTCTCATGAAGCTTCGACGACTTTTACACCACCAGTCTGAGAAACCATGCTCTCAAAGTTTGAAAACAAAAAAGTTTTCATCCACTTGTGCAACAGCTGAGCTGGGTGATGACATGGCCTCACGTATAGCAGCTCTGTCTCAGTACCCCTCAATGTAGAAACGCCCAAATGTGCCTAAAAGATTACAATACAAACATCACAGCACAACTTACACAACAGTTACAATACAGCACTATTGATGCAAACCTTTTACAGGACACCGTATCAGGTCAAATCCATATTAACGGAGATTAGTGGACATACGTTGTCGAACTAACAAGAGACGACACAAACAGCAGCATTTTGAATGTACTTCCTAAAAACAGCAATCAAAGCAAAGCAGAATGCAAAAATATCAAATAGAGGAACTGCAGAATCCGAGTATACTGATAAAACATCTTAGTTCTCATTAAAAAAGTGAAAATAAAAAGAAAGAAAGAAATTAAAAAGGGGGCCGTGGTGGTTTGGTGGTTAAGGCTCTGGGTTACTGATCGGAAGGTCGAGGGATCACCGATTCCGATTACTGATTTCTTGCCATCATGATCACTTACATAAGTGATATGTAAGCTCTCTGTTGACTGTCACGGTTAACCTTTTTTTTTCCTTCGGACAAAGTAATACCACAGATGTTGCCTTGGTTATATGATTTACAGTAATATTGCAGATCGATGCTTTAATTGAGAATCGAATACATAAGCATGACAAATATTCCTTTAACAATGAACATTTTAATAAGCCTTTAAAAATACATGACAAATGATGAATTTTTCATGGTTTATTAAGACCTCGTGATAATTACACACTAGTGAGGACATGCCTGCAGCGCTAAAGTGTCACATCGTGTGTTTTACGCCATCCGATTGCGATCGGTTCGTGAGATGGGTCGAATGCCGATCGAGTCACCGAACGTGATTATCGGCAGATACCGATCGGCGGCCCTGTCATTAATACAGAAAGCAATATGTGTGGACAGAGCAGAGTCAGTGGGCGTGGTCCTTTAAATGCACACAAAGCTATTTACTAGCGTGGAGCAATTAGGCGAGCGATCATTTCTGTGAGCACTGAGACACATGCTTTTGCTAGGCATCTTGCGCTCATTTTTAATGAGCACGCTCACTGATACTGCTCTGTGCACTCAGCTCGGTCCGCCTCATGCCCTCTATTAAAAATACAGTTTAAACACCATAACATCTTAAAGGTGCATTGGGTAAGATTTGTGAAAAATAGGTCTCCATTGGTGAAATAGGTGGCATTGGATAAATATTTGAATGACCTTTTTTTTTTTTTTACTCCTTGATTCCGCCTCTATTTCCACTCATGTACACAAAGCTCCAGCCCTAAAACTTATAGTGGGTCAACAAGAGTTAGCATTAGCAAGGACTGTCATGACATCACCTTCAAGTGCACTCGGACATTCAACTGCTTGCTTGAAAGCCAAGTTACAAGTCTATAAACACGCAACTTCTCCTCGTAATGATTCATGAAGATGTGAAGGGGCATTGGGGGTGTGTCTATACAATGACTGACAAGAGGTCAATCCAAATACAAACAAAATTCCAGACCGTTTTTCAAGCCGTTGGTTTTTTTTTTCCAGCTGCCTAATGCACTTCTTTCGAAACAATCGTTTAAGCTATTTATTTTTTATTAGCATTTCTACCTGATTTTCCACATTATTTGCATTAGTAAGCAATGAAAAATATTGGCTATATCAAGTGTAAACATAAAACTCGGTAAGAGAGTTCACTGCTAGCAGCACTGTGGCACTGCACTAATTTCTGTATAGGTATCAGCAAATGCTAGAAAACATGTACTCAAGCTGATAATTTTTTTTAGTCAACACACCCCTAAACCCACCTACAGATGTTCAGTGGGGGAGGGGAGGGGGAGGGGGGGAGACCGCTTTATGCCAATGAAGCAATCGTTTTCCCATGGATAAAGCAGTGCCACTTTGCCACCTTGGATTTCCCTCCTTGGCGCTGATCTTAAAGCTTACTCAAATTGAACTCTGACCCAGTTTCCACTAACCTCTTCAAAAGTGCAAACAATAACAGCCCTCACATGTGATGTAGCGAAGACACGACACGCTCGTTACAATGGAGGACCGGCTAAGTATTTGTGTCTCGATTTCCAGAGGTATTCTATATAATACTAAAGATATACCATGCCTATCAGGAAAAAAATGCGGCGTGGTGAAATCTCAGCATAGAAACAGGAATACCAGGTTTAGTTTCTCACAGCAATAGGTTCTCATGCACTCTCTGCCCCCCACGTATTCTCTGAACTTCTTCAAAGGACGACCAAAAGCCAAACCATGCTCGATTTCAAGCACTGTTGGTGGTGAGTGAATCTGTAGGCCTCCTAATACAGTTACAACAAAATGCTCTGAAAGACAAGACACTCCGGTGACAAGTCAGGAAACCCGGAGGCACTAAAGTGCACAGCCTAAAGTGGTGAGCCTCTTTTGGTTTGCTAAGTGGATGCATGGTCATGATTCCATTCCGTGCCAATCAATCTGACTAAGGAGGCTAACTAGTTATGCACTGGGGTATAATGGGGAAGAGCACCCAAAGCCATTTACCCAAGCTCTTCTCTCATAACAGCTGAATATCTCACATCATAAGGGGCACTAACGAGGAGTCCCACATGTTCGCGTTCTCAGCTTAATGGACCCCCGGATGAGCCGCTCCTTCTGTCTGGCTTCCAATGACCATAAAGATAAGTATCATCCAATATTTCCATTATTGATTTTTTCACTTACAAATGCTTACGAATGCAAACCCATTCTGTCCAGACAGCATTCTGAGAAACTGAGGGATCTTCTCCGATTTGGCTACCCATAGTATAAAATGACAGCACTTTTTTTTATTTTTTTATTTATTTTTTTTTTAAAGAATGAGCTATTCTTACTAAAACCACTAAAGTTCACCATATCCCATGCCAATACAATCGTCTTCTGGATAATGAGAGGTACACGGAACCAGGTTGCGGTCTCCAGTGGAGCCACAGGGACGGCCCGTTTGGTCCTGCACTCTCCTCGCCACGGCTCCTTTAACATCAGGCCGAAAGAGCCACCTTGGCACGAAGGACAGATTTCACATGGTTGATTTGCACAAGCACACTAGATCATTAGTGCACCAGCATTCAGTGCTTGAACAGCCCATGTCTGGGTGTAGTGCTTTGTCTGGTGAGTACCAGTGACACAATATATTTTTACAGGAGCTGCCCTGGCTGGTTTAGAGCCTGGCAGAGGAGGCGCCTGGCAGTTGGCAGAGCTTGACCCAGACCCATTTTGCGATTCGGCTGAGACCAGAGGTGAAGATGATGCCAGATCAAGGAAGAAACTCCTCCAGGCATAGCATCCTCATGCATCTCAGATGAGGAACAGGGAGGCGTGATCAGTCATTGGGCTTAAGATGCTCAAATCTTGAGACAGTGAACACATAGCTAGCCTGTCTTTGGCTACCAGGGGATTCAAACACTAGTTGCACAGGCGTGGTTCTTGCAGTATGCAGCTCAACCAGATTAGGGGTCCGTCACGTGAAGGGAAAACTAATCCCATCCCTATAGCTGTGTAATGAACCCTTGTTAATTTGGCACACAAAATTCAGCATCGCGCAGAGTATGGCGAGTGAAGTCAGTCAGACAGTGGGAGATACTCGGAAATGATAACACAGAGGAAGAATCTAACCAGGCTGGAGAATGGCGGGTGAGCAAATGGAAACCCGACTCCTGTCCCAGTAATGTGTTAGTGGAATCCAGCTAATGTAGCAGGCTCAGCAGTCAGGAGCAGTGAAATTTCCACTGCTACTCAACCAATATGTCTGAAAAAAACTGAAAAAAGAAAAGACATGATCCATTTCTGAACAGCCAAGAGCCTTGTGAACCTGGCCCTGTCCCTCGGCGGTGAAACTGGATAGAACTTATGTTGTTAATTTGTCTTAATTTTGTGCTGTAAAAAAAAAAAAACATACGCACAAAAAAGTTTGGGGCTGGTTTGGTTTTTTTGTGACATTACAATGAATTAAAAGTATAATGTCGAAGAATCAAACAGGCACAAACTATTTTTGCACAGCACAAACAACAAGTGATGTTAATTTGGCTAGATTCTGGTTAGGATTAGAGTTTAATGATTTTTAAAGCATTAGTATGACTTCACATACAGTACGTTTACATGGACAACAATAATCAGATATTACGATTTCGACGATACTCTGAATAAGAAACTGGCATGTAAACGGCGATTATTGATGACCTTAATCTGACTAAAGTCATACTCGAAGTAAACACAAACTGAATTAAGACGTGTGGAGTGTTCCTATTTTAGTCACATTATCGAAGTGCATTACAGACATGTACACAGCTTAATCACACTATTAACGTCGCGTGGGAGATTTCACCGCATTTTACGACAGGACACGTACACACGGCAAGAGAGCACGGCTGCATCCCAAACCACGTACTTACCTCCTATATAGTAGGTGAGATGCATGTATTTCTATATACTATATAGTAGGTAAGTACACGGTTTGAGACGCAGCCCACGGCTTCAAGCAGTCGTCTATTTGCACGTACAGCATGACAAATAATTAACTGCACTTGAAGCTTTCGTAAAATTAAAAATAAATACACCCAAAACTGTATACGGTACCATAACGAAGACGAACTGTATGTCGATACGTGAAATTCTGGAGGGGACGTCGGACGGCGTGGCGTGGGGACGTAATCACGTGTGCCGTTAATCGATCTATGTTCTATAACATGTAAAACAGGAACATGACAGGAATAGTCTAAAAGCAACTAATGTAAACACCTTAATCACAATATTGTCTTATTCAGAATAAGGGCGATAACTAGATTATTGCTGTCCATGTAAACATAGGCATAGACTTACAGTGAAATATGGCCATTGCAATAATTAACAAATTACATGGTAGTTTACACGGTAATGGTTTTTAGTTAGTTAGCTTAAAAATGTGTTTTTATTCAACTTTTTATAATATGATGCTCTGGATTTACATCCAAGTCAGTTCAGCAACTGATCAAACACCTGCCCAAATGTCAAAACATCCACATGCTGTTGCCTTAATGCCAAGCACGGACTAGCACGGAAAAGAGTCATCTACAGTACGTTCTTGCTGTTGGGTTTAAAGCTGGCTTTTCAAAAAGTACTAGATCATCTAGCTCAAGAACAAAAGGACAGAATGAAAAATGCTTGCTGAGGGGAAGCTTTGCAGTCTGAAGCTTCAGCGTTATATTCCTGTTCCCCTTACTGCCATGACTCAACTGAAAAATGCTGATCATGTGAGACAGAGGAACCAAGGAGAAATGAGTGCAGCTCAGCAAGTTTCGTTTGGAGTTGCACTGCTTGATTTCCTGAAGCATGGACAGAAATAGATCGACGCATCGGTTGTTGAGAATCCGATTCTTCATACATTTTACATTTACATACCGTCAACGGAAACCCCAAGACCTCTTCGTTGAATTTAAATGAATTTACTCGTATGGATAAATCAGTGGCTGGGTAAAAAAATAAATAAATAAATAATAATAAATAAAAAAAACACACTTCAGCATGCTTTCTGGAGTTCGGTAGTCGAGTAATTAAACACTTCACACCCAGAACAAGATTCAGTTATTATAACTGAATTACCAATCTGGAGGAAACTGGTGAGAAAATCAGCGTATTCTTTGTCTGAGAGCAGTGTGGGTAGATGAAGAGACTCTCAGTACAAGTCTGCACATTGTGGGACGACAAAGCGTTAACTAATTAACTGATGAACTAAATGTGAGCAATTAAGATTAAATCCCTCATTCCTGTATGTTCTGAACAGCAAGATATTAAACTTCCACTCACTCCCTCCATCGGTCTCTAGAAGCATGAACAATAGGAAGCTTAGACACACATTCACCGATAACAAAACTTATCGATCTCTCTGATACCTGCAGAGTTGGTTGTCCGAGGTTTCCACATTCTCCAGAACTGATAGTCGCCACGCTTTGTACTCATCTGACTCCTTTTGTGTGAACAGCCATTGTGTTGTAATTAAGCAGCGGTCAACATTTTCTCCGACGGAGAACTTGGGCACGCAGTAGTCACAGTGGGTGTGAGGAAAGGAAGAACCCACCCTGAATGATTTGCATATTAACATTTAATACTCATCATGTGATCTTTGGTGACTTTGAGTTGACTTGTTTTTCCCCCCCAACATGCTCATCTAGTTTCACTTTAGTTACTGGTTTCCTACACAACCCACTGAGTGCGGTGCCAGTGAGATTTAGCACTTGTATTATCGCTAGCTAAACTGAGCGATACAGAAGCACTTTAGTCCTTTAGTCTGTTGAGCTCCCTCACCTCCTCATCTGTACACTCTGCTCGAACGGATCAGGTTCCAAAATTAGAACTTTCATGCTAATACCTTGCTCGTCAGATCGTAGATCACTACCAAGCAGAGCCGAGTATCTGTTGTAACTCAGCACAACTTTGTCATATAGATGCATCGCATTCTGGGGCTTTATATTTCTAATAAATAGGACATTGAGCGGGGGGAATGTTGGCATAGTGGTTAGCACGGTTGCCTCGCATCTCCGAAGATGGGTATTTGATTCCTGCCTCCGCCCTGTGTGCATGCGCTCCCTGTGCTTCAGGGGTTTCCTCTGGGTACTTCGGTTTCCTCCCCTAGTCCAAAGACATGCGCTGTAGGCTAATTGGCATTTCTAAATTGTCCGTAGTGTGTGAATGGACGGGCGTGCGTGCGACTGTGCCCTGTGATGGGTTTACATCCGGTCTCTTTTGCGTTTAGTATATAAAATCTGACCATTATCATTTATATTTTAGATCGCCTCATTTTTGTCTTCCCTGCGACCACACACAACCAATAACGTCTCACAAGAATAATGCAAATACATCAATCATCAACCCACAATCTCTGAACATAATCACAAACATTTCAATAAATAAATAAATAAATAAATAAATAAATAAAAACCATGCTGAATGTGTTTCAGGGAGACGTTAGCATTTACAAACATAAAATAATCTGACAATTATTCCATCAGCATGTTTGATTGTACCTAGATTATTACAAACGATGCGTTTCATTGCATTTTACAATAATGAGGTGAGAGCATCTTCAAATTTTTTAATCAAGTTGCTTGAAAATTGATCAAGTCAGCACAACTGGCTGGAGCTTACTGGTGGCGAATAACTCTGTTTGGTCCCTTTGCATTCTAAAAATTATGTTGTTTTTTTAATGGATGCAGGTTGTATAATGCTGTCCTTCCTTCAGCGGTCTCCATTTTGCTCCAGAGACAGAGACGAGCTTTTATTTTTCTCACTCCGAATGCTTGCACGCATGCATGCGCGTTTCTGTTGGCACACGTTACATTTTGACAGCTTGTCCATCAATCAAATAAGCCACACACATAGTTCATTGTGGCATCTAACATCAGCAGGATAACTACATTACTTACAGTTACTTATCTTACAAACAGCAGATTACCTAAAACCTTGTGATATTTATATATTTTATGAGGCATTTAATTATTACAAAATGCAGATCTAAATCTATCTTTAAAAAAAAAAAAACAAACGAACTATAACTAATCAGTTTCAACTTAATAATGATTGAAACGCGACAAAAATGTAATAAATAAATAAATAATCCAGCTGTTTACTTTGATTTTTCTCCTTCTTTACTCTCTACTCAGGCCATGTATTTCCACCAATCACGGATCACGGTGCCTCGTCTAGGTAGAAGAACGACGTTAGGCTGAATAAGCTTACAAAATAGCATTTTTTTTGTTTGTTTTTGGAAAAAAATAGGAACTCGGACTTATACACAGGGAGCTCCCATAATATAATCACTCATACAAAATTTTTTCAGAGATTTTTTTTATTTTTTATTTTAAAAGATATCATCCAAGCTGTATAAACTACTTGGAAAGCATACAGCAGTGCATCACACACACATTTACATTACACATAAATACACATTCCTCTCATAACATTCCCGTATCTACTACTAACGTGTTTAAATAGTCATTTCTGGTCATAACAAGGCATGGTTTCTGAGGTGCTCGCAGATTTCCCACTATTCCCATTCGTTCTACATGATGAGTAGATAACGGCTCAGTCCTCCCGGAAACAGACTCGTGAACCTGAACTCTTTACTCACCTGATTACATCATGCAAGGATTATGTTAGACAACAGACTACCATTTCCACCTCTGATTCCTACCTCCCCAGATCACCGTCCTTACAGTAATCCCAACTTGCCTTTATATCTTAATTCAGCAAAAACACCACCAGAGCCACCTTAGTATTTCCTCTAAAGCAGTGGTTCTCAAGGTGGGGGTACAGGAAAACCAAAAGGGTCTGTAAAGTTGTTTTTACCCCATCCCCCCCTTCAATTTTGTTACAGTGGTAGAAATCACAATCCACCATCAACATTATATTTTTTATTCTGTTCTTAGACAGTGTCTGTTGAAGTGAATGGGTTTAATCCCAACCTCAACAACTCAAAAACAATTACTTATAAATAATAATGACTTGGACCTAGGGTGGACATTTAATTAAGACTCATATTTGAATAGATTGATTATTGTTCATAAATTAATCTGTACTGAGAGGGTCTCTGGAATGTGTTTTATAGTTAAAAGGGGTTCGTGGCTGCAAAAACAGACCAAGTCGATCTCAAACCGAGGCTATGTCCGCATTAATCCGGATAGATGTGAAAACCGCATTTTTGCTTTAAGTTGCTCTCCGTCTACACTGGCGCTTTCAAACGTTTTCCAAAACACTGCTCTGAAAACGCTCGCATCCCTATACTGCGCATGCGAGAAGCGTAAGTTTCCGCCAGGAGTTTATTCACTTTCTGTCCGTTTACTTCGTACAAAGTGACATTCATTTTTAACAAAGCTATCGAACTGGATAGAAGGCACAACAACATCGCCCACCATCTTGTTTGTTTTGAGTTGAATGGGTCACATGACTAAAAATACATCACTGTTTTTAAATATCGCGGTTTTCTCAGTCCACACTACAACGCAAACATCGTCTTCAAATGGTTCCCCTTGAGAGAAAGGCCGTCTTGAGTATGGACAGTGCAGGGTAGGATTCTGTTCGGTCCTGTTCCTCTGCGTGTGCTTCACAAATGCTATGCTTTTATTGCATGCCAGAGTATTCATTATCTTACATAACGCAGCATGTTCAGGCTCAACCAAGTACACTACACAATGGTGTTAATTATATAATATAAACATAGCCTCAAGGAGTGACATTTCACACAGCCAACCTCTTAATGCTGTACAGTAACTAAATTAATATATATACACAGTAGCAAGAAAAAGTATGTGAACCTTTTGGAATTTCATGGTTTTCTGAATAAACGTGTCATAAAATGTGATCCGATCTTCATCTAAGTCAAGGGTATTGACAAATATGATGTGTTTAAAATAATAACACAAAATAAATTCTGATCCCTCATGTCTTTATTGAACACACTCATTCAACATTTAAAATGCCAGTGGAAAAAGTAAGTGAACCCTTAGAATTAATAACTGGTTGACCCTCCTTGGCAGCAATAACCTCAACCAGGCGCTTCCTGTAGCTATGGATGAGACCTGCACATCGTTCAGGAGGAATTTTATCCCATTCTTCCTGGCACAACTGCTTTAGCTCGGTCATATTCTTTGGACGTCTCATGTGTATGGCTTTCTTCAAGTCATTCCATACCATCTCTATTGGGTTGAGGTCTGGGCTCTGACTTGGCCACTCCAAAAGGCGGATTTTGTTTTTCTGAAGCCGTTCTGTTGCATCACCCAACTTCTACACAGTTTCAGCTGACGTACAGACATTCTCACATTATCCTGAAGTATTATCCGATATACGTGGGAATTCATCTTCAGCTCAATGATTGCAAGCTGGGCAGGCCCTGATGCAGCAAAGCAGGCCCAAATCATGATGTTTCCTCCACCATACTTTACGGTTGGGATGATGTTTTCATGAGGATATGTCGTGCCCTTTCTACGCCAGATGTAGTGCTGTGTGGTTTTTCCAAATAGTTCAATCTTAGTTTCATCAGTCCACAAAACATTTTGCCAATACCTCTGGGGAGTGTCAATGTGCTCTTTTGCAAACTTCAGGCATGCAGCAATGTTCTTTTTAGTAAGCAGTGGCTTCCTACGTGGTGTCCTGCCGTAGATACCCTGCTTGTTACACACACACACACATTTTTTTATATATATATATATATATATATATATATATATATATATATATATATATATATATATATATATATATATATATATATATATATATACATACACACACACACACACACACACACACACATATACATATACACACACACAGTGAGGGGAAAAAAGTATTTGATCCCCTGCTGATTTTGTACGTTTGCCCACTGACAAAGAAATGATCAGTCTATAACTTTAATGGTAGGTTTATCTGAACAGTGAGAGACAGAATAACAACAAAAAAATCCAGAAAAACGCATGTCAAAAATGTTATAAATTGATTTACATTTTAATGAGGGAAATAAGTATTTGACCCCCTCTCAATCAGAAAGATTTCTGGATCCCAGGTGTCTTTTATACAGGTAACGAGCTGAGATTAGGAGCACACTCTTAAAGGGAGTGCTCCTAATATCAGTTTGTTACCTGTATAAAAGACACCTGTCCACAGAAGCAAGCAATCAATCAGATTCCAAACTCTCCACCATGGCCAAGACCAAAGAGCTCTCCAAGGATGTCAGGGACAAGTTTGTAGACCTACACAAGTCTGGAATGGGCTACAAGACCTTTGCCAAGCAGCTTGGTGAGAAGGTGCGATTATTCGCAAATGGAAGAAACACAAAAGAACTGTCAATCTCCCTCGGCCTGGGGCTCCATGCAAGATCTCACCTCGTGGAGTTGCAGTGATCATGAGAACAGTGAGGAATCAGCCCAGAACTACACGGGAGGATCTTGTCAATGATCTCAAGGCAGCTGGGACCATAGTCACCAAGAAAACAATTGGTAACACACTACGCCGTGAAGGACTGAAATCCTGCAGCGCCCGCAAGGTCCCCCTGCTCAAGAAAGCACATATACATGCCCGTCTGAAGTTTGCCAAGGAACATCTGAATGATTCAGAGGACAACTGGGTGAAAGTGTTGTGGTCAGATGAGACCAAAATGGAGCTCTTTGGCATCAACTCAACTCGCCGTGTTTGGAGGAGGAGGAATGCTGCCTATGACCGCAAAAACACCATCCCCACCGTCAAACATGGAGGTGGAAACATTATGCTTTGGGGGTGTTTTTCTGCTAAGGGGACAGGACAACGTCACCGCATCAAAGGGACGATGGACGGGGCCATGTACCATCAAATCTTGGGTGAGAAGCTCCTTCCCTCAGCCAGGGCATTGAAAATGGGTCGTGGATGGGTATTCCAGCATGACAATGACCCAAAATACACGGCCAAGGCAACAAAGGAGTGGCTCAAGAAGAAGCACATTAAGGTCCTGGAGTGGCCTAGCCAGTCTCCAGACCTTAATCCCATAGAAAATCTGTGGAGGGAGCTGAAGGTTCGAGTTGCCAAACGTCAGCCTCGAAACCTTAATGATTTGGAGAAGATCTGCAAAGAGGAGTGGGACAAAATCCCTCCTGAGATGTGTGCAAACCTGGTGGCCAACTACAAGAAACGTCTGACCTCTGTGATTGCCAACAAGGGTTTTGCCACCAAGTACTAAGTCATGTTTTGCAGAGGGGTCGAATACATATTTCCCTCATAAAAATGCAAATCAATTTATAACATTTTTGACATGCGTTTTTCTGGATTTCTTTGTTGTTATTCTGTCTCTCACTGTTCAAATAAATCTACCATTAAAATTATAGACTGATCATTTCTTTGTCAGTGGGCAAACGTACAAAATCAGCAAGGGATCAAATACTTTTTTCTCTCACTGTGTATGTGTGTGTATATATTATATTATATCATATCATATCCAATCATATTATATTATATTATATTATATTATATTATATATATGCGCGTGTGTGTGTACAGCTGCTGATTTCACGATTACAGATTAAGTTCTTGAGTCAAGATTAAATTTAGAGCCAGATCTGGGGTACCAAATCTTACGTTGATGCCTTCTCCTGCGCTGGTCTGAATCACTGGTACCTGAATTTCATGTAAACCGACACGAGACACACGTGAATCGCATGTTTATGGGATTTCTGACCACCCGTTTTTAATTGACAACGACAGCGAGCTTACATTTATACTACTTAGCGTAGAAGCGGGGCAAACTATAAACCTTATTCAAGATTAAAGGTTGCACAATCCCTGAACAAGCATTGCGGAAACATGCAGTAACAGTTATGGACTTTTAACATGCCACTGCAAGAAAAAGGCTGATGAAATATGAGAAGGTATGTCTTTTGTTGGTGCCTGATGTTTTGGCTGTTGTTGGGCGAGACACGGAAAGAGAACAAATAGCTATGAGGGTGCACTGAATAAGTTTAGGTTAGGTTTTATTAATTTATTTTAACGGTTACACCTTTCCTGTTTACCATGCTGGGTAGTAGAGGTCGACCGATTTTATTGGATTTTACCGATAACTACTTTGGGCAGTACCTGCCTATAACCAGTTACTGAACCGAGTCTTTAAAAATTGATAATGAATGTGAAACACAAAGTAAAATGTTACTGAACTTTATTACAAACAGTACTGACTGTACCAATGAAAATATACGTAACTTTTTTTTTTAATGAAACATACACTAATATATGAGAGAGAGAGAGAGAGAGAGAGAGAGAGAGAGAGATACACACACATTATATATATATATATATATATATATATATATATATATATATATATATATATATATATATATATACACACACAACTATTAATAAACATTAAAGTAAATGCAAGATATATATCCAAAATTTATCAAAACACAATTCAAACAACAACAAGGTTTTTATTTCGCATCTAGAACCGCTCTCGTACTGTATAATGACAGCGGACCCTGCTCAGCCGCTCCCGCAACAAACACAACCTGGGAAAAATATCAGTGTGGGGTTTTTTTTTGCAGATAACCGATAATTCCAGCGATCAGTTATTGGTGCCGATTAATCAGCGAAACCGATCAATCGGTCGACCTCTACTTGGCATTCAGAGAAAACACAGCATGAACCCTTTCAAGCATTACAGACATGATACAGAAAATAAATTCAATTACAAATGCAGCCTCTAATATGCCTTTAAGTGTGTTTGAATAATTATTTGCCCCCATATTATTTGCCCCCATATCATGCCATTAGAGAGATATTGTGA
This sequence comes from Ictalurus punctatus, assembly GCF_001660625.3. Taxonomy (NCBI): domain Eukaryota; kingdom Metazoa; phylum Chordata; class Actinopteri; order Siluriformes; family Ictaluridae; genus Ictalurus; species Ictalurus punctatus. The sequence continues at coordinate 24,512,180 of NC_030420.2, forward strand.
CATGCCTCGCCAGCCCTAATATTTTCAGTGGATATTCAATGGATTTTAGCCCTCCCATCTAATATCACCACCGGCCATCACGACATTAAAATCCAATCTGACGTCAGACGCAGGTCCAGAAATCAGATTCTAAACGGATCAAATCTAATTTGAAATCACACATAGATGTAGCTTCAATCCAATTGGAAAAAAAAGTCAGATTTCATACGTTTTTGCTTTTTTTTTGGTCAAAACTACAGAAAATTCTAACATAGCCTAAGGTTGCCTCATTATGAGAATGAGAGATCGAAAAGGGTATTGTTAGCCGTTATCCAATAATGGATCAGTGCACACATCACTTATGCGGAGAAAATAATTCAATAAACAAATAGATTTTGCCCATCAGTTATACCAGCTGTGTAAATAATTACTGACAGATGGAAAAGTGATCCATGCTTTAGTTATGGATTTAAAAAAAAAAAATTATTAATTAATAATAATATTAAAAAAGATCCACCCACACAGAAGCACTTATTCACCATTTACACTCATATACCATTATCCATACCATTTAACTTCAGTCCACAGACACGCTCTCAGACACCCCCTGATTATGATACAGTGAAACACTGAGTGTCTCTACTAGAAGCATCTTTACAGGAAGAAGACCAGAGACAGTTGGTTTGTGGCACCAAACAGAGACACAATTATCCTCCGGACTCGCACTATTGTTTACACGCAGAAGTAGGCTTATGCAAAACAGTGGTGTTCCTTCTATCGCAACCCCCACCAGAGATTTCCTTTCCTCCCACTAATCCGCACTTTAATGAGGGGAGATTGAGTGGATCTGCTCTGGGGAGGACCACAGGGGCATGATGAAGTGAGATTAAGGAAGAGGATGGAGAACTCCAACATGGGTTATTCATAATCACTCATTGGTCCTATACAACATTTGATGAAAAACATGAACACGACATTTTCGGAAACTGATAAAGTGGCTCTCTCATGCCCCCTGGTGTTCCCTAGATTAGACTTAACTCACAACCGTCCATCCAAACTCGGATATTTCTTGGGACATTACATGTTGTCATCAAATCTCACCCCCCATGATTATGCTGAAAAGGGGATTTGCCAACCCTAACTTCATCCGACAAGTAAATCTGCTAATGCTTTGCACACAGAGGAACTGCCTGTGCTGCTTGCTAGCTTCATAAATGTGTTAAGGTCGGTTAATTCCAAATAATATAAAAGCACATTAAGATGTCTTTCTGTAATGAATGCACCAATGCACATAAAATCACAAAAAAATAAGAACCAGCTGAAAAAGCCTCGACAAAAACAGTGGAGTTTACTATAATAAATAAAAATTAGGAGGTTAAGCACATTATATACCAACAGACTTCATTTTGGAAAGCTAAACTACAGAGCAATGGGGTAAAAATGCATCCTACAACTGAGATTAAAGCATGAGAGAGAGAGAGAGATAGAGAGAGAGAGAGAGAGAGAGAGAGAGAGAGAGAGAGAGAGAGAGAGAGAGAGAGAGAGAGAGATGATAAATAAGTAATGTTAGAAAATGCTGAAGTGGCCTGGTGACCTGACAGGATGCTGGATGACTCACCGTCTTCAAGTCTGTAGTGGCCATGATCGTTCAGACAGAGCCATGCCGTATATTCACGTATCCTTGATGTAACCAGGTACGGCATTAAGAGCTCGTATCGTAACTAGGAGTGTGGTGGTAGACTTGGAAAAAAAATCTGGATGCAATCGGTTTGTATGTGACCTCACATACGCTACTGTATTTTTGAAAGCTTTATGAAAATTCATCTCATCCTATATGAAAATCCAGTGTTGGAAACAGACGGCATCCTGTGGGGGTGTTTATCAACCAGGCCTGGGAAATACTGCACAAAAATAACATCTAGGGTGGACAGGGTGCCAATCCATCGCAGGGCACAATCACATACACATTGGACATGCCAATGCATGTCTTTGGACTGGGGGAAGAAACCGGAGTACCCGGAGGAAACCGGATTACCCGGAGGAAACCCCCACCGCACAGGGAGAACATGCAAACTCCTCACACACATGGCCACGGTGGGAATCGAACCCCCGACCCTAGAGGTGTGAGGCGAACGTGCTAACCACTAAGCCACCATGTGCCCTTAATTATATATTTTTTATGCAGTATAAGTCATGCAAAAATAGTAACCATTGTTTTTGCACCATTTGCTTTAGATGGTACCGCTACTATTACAACTATTATAAAGAACCCTTCTTTCTCGACAGAGTACAAGAGGACTATGTCTTTCACGATATGAAATGCCTCCACATCAATCATTTCTTCCCACCAGGCTCTTCTTGTCGTTAGGAACTGCACTAGAAAATATCACGTCTAACGCTGCATTCGACTCGAGGTTGCAACTTGTGATTCCCAAACTCCAACCAGGAAAAGCCAAAGAAAAATCCCATCCTCAACTTGAAATTCCTACTCGTCAACTTGAGGTAATCTTCTCAACTACGCATGTATACGAGTATGTGCTATAGATCAATCAACATAGACATATTTGTATGTTAAATCTAAAGCACTGACTATACACTTCGCTGCACGTCAGTCATCATAGTAAGTGAGCTAACTTGTTGCTACCAAAAGATGTGCCCGGGTGGCAAATGACGTCATTCCCGACCAGCGGATGAGGCAAGTCGAATGCAGAGTTATATTTTAGATAAACTTGTTCAACTGACCTTCCAAACTCACACAAATCCCATATCGCTGAAGTAATATTTCCAACTTTCTTTACTACAAGCCCATTCCTCAGTGAAATGCTCACTGTCTATATTGGAAGTGGGTTGTCTTTTTTTTTTTGTCATTGTACTGGTTGAAAAATTTGAATAGCTTAAAAAACTAAATATGTAATAGAGACTGTATATTTAAAATTACACAATCACGATTAGAACAAATGTTCAAATTAACTAAGTTAATTGTGAAAATCATCCAACACTATTACCAACTGTGCTGTTGCCTTTAAACCGCATACCATATCCCCTGGGGTAGAAATATAAGAATACACAGATGAAAAATCCCTTTGTCATCCATCCATCTTCTATACCGCTTATCCTTCAGGGTCACGGGGAAACCTGGAGCCAATCCAAAGGAGCATCGGGCACAAGGCGGGGTACACCCTGGACAGGGTGCCAATCTGTCGCAGGGCACACAATCACATACACATTCACACACCCATTCATACACTACGGACACTTTGGACATGCCAGTCAGCCTACCATGCGTGTCTTTGGACTGGGGGAGGAAACCGGAGTACCCGGAAAAAAACCCCGCAACACCGGTAGAACCCCCAACCCTGGCGGTGTGAGGTGATCGTGCTAACCACTTAGCCAACATGCCCCCCGTCATACATTACCATAGGAAATAGCAAAGAACACTCAACACAAAACAGACCTATGGTTGTTGGCCTGCACAAATCAGGCAAAGAAATGTCTTTTTTTTTTTTTTTTTAAATCAATACATATGTAGTTATAAATACCACTGTGATGATGAAGGAGGGGGGAAAGGGGCCCAACGATCACGGTTTTAAAACTGTACAATTTTGTTTACAAAAATCAATTGCCATAACAACAAACAGTTGGGAAGTGTTATAGTTCTTCCTGAGAGAAAGCCACAAACTTCAATGCTTTAAACGTGAACAAGCATCAACAGATCTACACTCAGCATTGTGTGTTGTGGTCAAACGAGATCAAAAGCAAAGTTAGTCACGCAAACTCCGAGCGTGTTCAGAGACAAAAAGGAGACTCCATACAAGGAAATGAACCTGCACCAGATACCCACCATAAAACACAGGGGTGGATCACTGGTGCTTCGGGTCTCTTTTGGGACTGATCATTCAAAGATTTATGTGACAAGTGACTGCTTCATTAATTCTGCTTACCATGGTGTTTCTGAGCAAAACATGGTTTCCTCGGTCAGGAAGTTCAAGCGTTTTTAGGGCTTTCAACAAGATGATGAGCCAAACATGCTGACAAATCAACACCGAAATGGTTAAACAAACACAATCATATAGAATTACAGATTTCACAAAAAGTACCGGCACACCATTTAGTCACGAAACGCAATACGTACTTTCAACCATGCTCACGTATCAGAGGTCCGACCAAGCAGCTCGTGGAATTTCTCATAAAGAAACGCGACTTCAGATTAAAACAAATAGGCTGGACAACACTTCAGTTCAGCTGTCATTAGTCATCAGACCTTCACACGACATCAAAGCTTGCGTTTTCAAATGGCACGGTCTTCCTTTTCTACGCACTACAGGTTCAACATGTTTAATATTTATGATTTCAAATTGAGTTAGCCATGACAGGACTGTGAGTAGATCAGAGGGGTTAAGATTGGACTTTACGCACCCCATACTAAAGCTCTAGTGTGACCCAGGCTTTAGCTGTACAGTCAGGCAGCATTTTATCTGAAAAGAACCATTATAACAGGATCTAGGCTGAGACAAACATGAGATGCTGAGGTCAAACTGTCTAATATGTCGACTGAGCACGCCAGCTGTCATTACGACAGTCCATCTTGCAAGCACAAATGCTACCAACCCAAGTAGGTTCCTTCCAAATGGAAAGTTTTAGGGCAATACATGTAACGTTTCATAATAGCACATTTGAATATTATTTATATAACCAACTGGGACATCGTCACAGTTTTTCCACTTCCTTCACTGACTGAAAGTGAATGGATAAGGATATGAATCTGCCTTTGTTAGTAACCAGAACAAGAGCAAAAAATGCAAAAAGGTGATCTCTTTTTTTTTTTATATACATCTTCATTCGATTACGCTAGAAGATGATGTTAAGGCATTCAATCTGTGCCTTGATAGCCTGCAGAATCACCATGTCATTATCCTGAAACACACTATAGAGAGGACACTTGACATTTCCGGGAATGAGAGTGTAAAAATAACGGATGCGATGCCCTTTGCAGGTCAGCTTTTCCAGCTCAAGGGGTTCACGGTCAAGATCCAAAAAAGCCCTTCTGTAATTCGGATGCAAACTCTCGACCAAGTGCCTATTCTCTTCTATCACGGTCACTTCTGACATCAGCCTGGACATTGACAGAGCCAGCCTCGGAGAGCTCCAGGGAAGCTGTGTGAGCTGCCTTCATGAGACATGACACGACTATTCCGCAACCAATTGTCCCCTATGTAACCTGTTAGTTGCTGGTTAATCTTTTTATCTATGGTCAATAAGCTGGGGCTAGAAAACACATACAACAAGCTGCATGAAATCTTTGAAACGGGAGGAACCGAAACAGGATTGAAACAGTGCCTTTTTCCATAAGCAGAACCCATGATATTAGTTGACCACTTGAGGGTGTTCAGTGAGAATAAGAGAGACCTTCTTTGGGGATGAAACCAAGCAATCTAGGTACAATTAAAGGAAAAGACATAGGTGCTTTGGGGGAAAAGAAACACAGCGATCGATATGACATTACTCCTACAGTCCTTACCATCATCTCGAGCAGTTCCAGTGGTGAAGATGATAGTAAGACCGATACAAGGATCGTATCGCATCATATCATATTATCCTTACCATCTTCTTCAGCATTAGAACCGTTCCTTGCTTTGGGGGAACTGAAACTGACTCACTAAAACTGGCATGTGTGAGAGAAATCTGAGAAAGCAGAGTAGCTTCTGACACAATAAGGCCTACTGCGGTCAATGCAGAGAGGATGAGATCTGGTTTCTGTTACAAGAAGGAAGAAGAAATGATGAGCACTGAGTAAGTAGTTTGTGTAAGGAGCCTGAGTCTGGAGAAATGAACCCTTAATAAGGCATCAATCCTCCACAGTGGATAATTAAATCACACACACGTCAGTATTTGAAGTTATTATATTGGATGGCTATAACAATCTCCAGAAGTCCATGCCAGGAAAACCATGCTTCCTCTCGCTATATCCAAATGGAGGAAGTCCCAGCCTGACTCCCACTGTCCGGCTAACAGCTAAGTCCTCCATTCATTATATATTATTACCACAGAAGAGCATCAGGAAGCGCTCAGTACAACAGGAGGACTGCTCCTCCTGACTTTTCGCAGAACTTGAGTGAAATGTGTGCTGTTTAGGATTTGTTTTCTCCTTTCCCAGGCCACCTAGCTAACCCCTTACTCTGAGCAGCGTTTCCGCTAGCTTTTACTCATCTTTCGGAGAGCCTCGTATTCCTGGAATGACCTTGCACTGATTTGACAGCGCTAAAACAAACAGCTGCGAGCTGGACAGGGTTGCTGGAAGTGTATTTACCTGAATGCAGAGTGAATACGTTAACTCCCGGGTCGGACGCGTTCGCGGTAACGGCGAGTCTGCACGCTGGTGTCCCGGCGTTCGTCGCTTCCCGCGGTCTCCTCCCGGAGCTGCTCGCCCGGCTCCCTTTGGTTTGGTGCGGCTGCGGTTGCTGTGAGTGGCCGTGCGGTGGGCTTTGGAGTGCCGCGGAGGCCCCCTCACCCACTCGCCCTACCTGCTGTCCCATTTCACCAGCGCGTCTGCGTGAAAAGATCTGACGGGACCGAAGCAAGGAAACACCACCGTCCGCCTGGATCACATCCCCCCTCTGGAGAAACAGCGGAGCGGCCTATTGACTGTGCTCTTCACCCCCTCTTAGCTCGATAGCCTAGCCCGAGAGCTAGCGGTGTGTGTGTGTGTGTGTGTGTGTGTTTGATCCCACCCACCTCGCCTCTACTGTGCACAATGTGTCACCAATCAGTTCGGTTCACTTTAACGGCACCACTCGGTATCTTGGCGAGGTGGGAATTCTTGTTCTGGTGATCCCGAAGTTTTTTTTTTTCCTGCTAAAACGGACCCATAGGGGGTCGAAGTGATTTCCTCAAACCACTACGCGCCCCCTCCGACGCCGCCATCTTTACCGCAGAATCAGTGGTGTGCAGTTTACGGGCCCATGAATCGGTGTGGACCGGGAACGGGGAGGAGCTTACGAACGGGGCGGGGCCAATATACGAACAGGAGGGCAGGAAACTGAACTTGTCCCGCCCATTTATTCAAAGATGACAGAGATGTAATGTTTCTTAAAAATAAAAAAAATTTTACAAAATTTTTGGCAGTTCCATATGGACTGCCCAAAACGACAAAGGTCATTAATAGGCTATGTATTTAATAAAAAATAATAATGAATAGACATTTTTGATTAAAACAAAAATTAAATCTCAAGTTTCAAACAGTCAATAAATGTATTAAAATAAATAAATGAGTAATATAACTAAATATAACCAAATCACTCTTCTTACTTTTCATCTTTTCCTTGTGGAGGTGGAGCCTATCCTGGGAATGTTTTTGGAAACCAGTGGCAGGAAACCAGAAAACCCAGAGGAAACCCACACATACATGGGGAGAACATGCAAAACTCCACACAAACAGTAACCTGAGCTCAGGATCAAACCAGGGACCTTGTGAGGCATCAGCGTTACATGCTGTACCACTGCGCCGCCCTATTTCCTAATTTATTCACACAACATTTACTAATCTCCTCACCTCTTCGTGATAATGAAGGGCATGTCTTAGCATGACAATATACAATGCATCTTTGGCTAATGATTCTGCACATGCGGCAATCAAATACCTAGGACTTGTACCAGCATTTTAAAGAAATGTTCAACATGACTGTGAATAATGTTGGCTGAGAGGCAAGCTGAGTTACTTTTCATTATCAAGAACATAAACACAAGCACTATACAGTATATACAGTCATTAATGCAAAATGGAATAGCTACAGAACATAAAGCATGTGCAAAACTATGGTATTATAAATGCATTATTAATCACTAGTAATTCCACAGCATTAATAAAGCACATCATTAAATTTGTTTTATAGATGTTAAAACTTTTCTGGAGTCCATTCAGTAGCTAGCTAGATCATTACAGAACAAATAAAATGCCCTACCTGTTTGGCATGATAAGCTATCTAATGAAGATAAAACTGATGGAGACTTAAACCTTTGTCATTTCTCTTCTTTCAATTGTAGATCAGGTGTTTGTTGGGGTGATTATATATATACCCTCCACATGCTAAGAGAAACTATTTTGCACTGCTGGTCAGAGAGGGACAGTAAAAAATATAAAACATGTACGCAGGAGGTAGGATAATATGATGTAATCTAGCTAACAACAATCCACATACAGTATATTGTAGCTAGCTAGCTAGCTAATTCATTGCAATTTAGCCATAACTATGAATATAATAATAATAAGTTAGAGGAAAAACAGCCTTGTGTTATGTTCGCTAAATTTTATTTTTAATAGTTCCCACTATTATCAACAACAAGGTTAATCACACTAATTGACGTGTTTAAGTTCTAAGTATTAAAAAGTATTACAGTACATTGTGCATTCATTTGGACTGTTATTATGCCCTGTGTAATTTGTTGTAATGAAACAATCATTTGATCATAAATGCTTGTGGGCGATACATAGAGTGATTAGACGGATGGCTGGATGGATGGGTAAATAGATAGAAAGATAATTATGTAATGACACTGCAGATATAACAACACTGATTTTTCTTTTCAATGTATTTATTTTCTAAATGTAATTAAAAATATCGGGAAGCATACCCATTTACACTTCAAGCCCACAATGTTCAAACCAAATCTACGCCCATGTACACATGACAAACGGGCATCGGTTATGAATTATGCATGTTTTCACAGTGTCTGCATGCGGTTCTTTCAGAATATACAAATTATTGTATTATACAGTGAATATAAAAAGTCTGTACACCTCTGTTAAAATGGCAGGCTTTTGTGATGTAAAAATGAAACCAAGATAAATCATTTTAGAACTTTTTTGTGATTATAGCAACCAAAACAAATTAAAGTGGAAAAACAAGTAGAAATGTTTTTAAAAAATGGCTACATAAGCATGCCCCCCCCCCCCCCCCCCCCCCCCAACTAATACTTAGTTAAATCAGCCTTTGCTTGTAATACAGTACTCTGTCTTTCTGGGTAAGAGTTTACCAACTTGTCATATCATGATTGGGCAATTTTGTTGCACTTTTCCTTGCAAAAATGCTCCAGATATATCAAATTGTGAGGGGATTTCCTGTGCACATCCATCTTCAAGTAATTCCACAGGTTTTTGATAGGATTTAGATCTGGGCTCTGACTAGGCTTTACAAAGCGTTAATCCTCTTCTTCTAAAGCCATTCCTTTGTTGACTTGGATTTGTGCTTTGGGTCATTGTCATCCTGGAAGGTGAAGTTTTTCTTCACCTTCAGCTGTCAAAATAGATTAATATTTGGAGCTATCATTGATTCCCTATATCTTGTATAGAGCCCCAGTCCCAGTTGAAAAGCATTGTTATAGAATGATGCTGCCACCACCATGCTTTACAATGGGTATTGTGTTCTTAGGGTGATGAGCTGTCTTGTTTTAGTGCCATACATATCTTTTAGAGTCATGATCAGAAAGTTCTATTTAGAATGTGATTCATTGAATGTGGATAATTATGAGCACTGTCACATTCCTCATTTCTAATAGTAGAAAGCTATGTGGCTATATACAGCATTAAGGTGACAAACTGGTTGAACTGAGAACAAAACTCCTGAACAGACAGATCTGGAAGCAAAAAAGAGACCATGAGGTGTCCAACTTTTCAGAAGTAAAAAGTCTCATATATTATGTAGCACATATTTTCAGGAGTCCATTAGTTTGGATTTGTTGCATTGATAGATATCAAAATGTTTGGATTACACAGATATGCATGAAAATCCAGTGATCATCAGTTTCTGAAATACGCCAACCAGACCATCTGCCAACAACAAACATGCCAACAAAACCAAGTCACTGAGATCATATTTTTTCTTCATTTTGATGTTTGATGTGAACCCTACTGAAGCTCTTAACCCGTATTTGCAAAACTTACAACTGTCTAAGTTACACAATAAATCTAAAACTTATAAACCAGACTGTGCTGTCTTGTTTTGTGTTTGTTAATTTTCAGTTTATGAGGACACACAATAAAAAGCACTTGGTACTAAAAAAAGAGAGAGAGAAAATACAAGACAAAATCAAAAGCATAGGCTCGCAAGTTTCCCGTTCTCACACACTCACACAGGCAGGGTTTTACAGAGGTGCCGAAACCCAGGAGGAGGACCTAGCCATCGCCATGAAAACATCCTGCTCAGTGAAATAGTCAAATCCATTGCCAGCCAGATGCACCGCCAAATGATCCTCGACCTGTGCCATGAACAACAGCTGCCATTTGAAGCCATCACAAAGGACCAATGAATGCTCCAGTAGCTGCTGCAATCTACTCCGGCAGTTTAAAGGGGATGGACATGTGCGCTTTGTGACTGCTCCACTTGCTGTCATGGGAAGCCCAGCTTGCCACCCAGCAACTCCTGCTGGAACTCCTGTGAAGAAGGCAGTGGGTCGGATGGACCCTGGAGTAACATTGATGACTCTTTCAGTCCCTGAAATTTCAGATATCGACCACAATTCATCAGCTCAAAGACTCCTGTCAGTGGTGGATGCTGGCAGAGAAGCAGGATGATGGTGCTGGTGTAGTTCATCATGTGGCTTCCAGCCAGAACAGCTGAGTGAGTCCAGTAAGTGCAAGATCGCCTAGTGGCATCCAGTTGGGCATTTCAGTAGCCGGGTATTGGGAAGTTCATTATTGGTGAGGTGTGTACACAGGGATGTTCACAAATATTCACTGGTACCCATATTAATACATTTCTGGGGCCAAGCGCGTAATGTTAAGGTGGTCCTTAGTCCCACCCTCTCCCATCCACTCACTTAGTGGATGAACTGGCTAGGCGTTTAGAAAAATGTTAGAAACTATGATGGTGGATGGGTCCTGCTGTAGCATAATGAGGTGTGGTGTGCTTGCCACTCTGGCTGGGGAGGCGGTGTCAGGGTGATCAACGTCAGCACTGTGTAACAATGACTTGGAGGAGGGGGAGGACACCGCCCACCATCAACCTTCTTGTGGATTTCCCTTGGGATTTTCCCATTGGAACAGATGATGAGTCTCTTAGACACACGTTTGACCAAGTGAAAGCCACTTATGGTCAAATAATACAGACTCAAACTGACCTATCCTTACTTTTCAGTAATCAAGGATAAGTTATAATGTCGTGACGCAGGACACTCACACAAAAGAAGAGACCATTCCACTGTTAGTGCCAAAGAGCCACAGGGAAGTGCTTTTCCATGTGGTTCATCATAATCCCATGGTGGGACATATGGGAGAGGATAAAACACTCCATCGTCTAATCACCCATTTTTTTTGCCCGGCCATTTAGTGATCTATGCAGGTGGTGTACATCATGCTGACAACGTCAGCTGATGAATCTACCTGCCACCACAAAAGCGCTACTGCTCTTAGCATTACCCTAATCTCGGCCCCCTTCAACAGAATTGTCACAGGTCTTGTTATACCATTAGAGAGGTGCACACAAGGATATCACTTTGTATTAATTCTGGTGGATTATTCAATACGATATCCAAAAGCATTGCCTCTGCACAACATCTCAGTAGACATTCCATATAATCTCCCAAATTGGAATCCCAAATGAGATTGTGACTGAACAAGGAAGGCGCTGTGTTCACGTCATGGATACTACGTGAGATATACAATTTACTGGGGATTAAATCAATTTGCACCAGTGTTTACCAACCCCAAACTGATGGACTGGTCAAGCAACTTTGGGGAAAAAACATTCGTAAGTTTGTGCATGATCATGCTCAGAAATGGCACATGTTACACAAACCTTGTTTTTTTTTAGTATGAGAGGCCCCACAATTCTCTACAGGGTTCTAAACATTTAAATCACTGTAAGGGCGCAAGCCCAGTGGTGTCGTATATGTTTTTGGGGAAAATTGGGAGGAGGAGGGCCCTTCACCCAGTAAAAAGGAAATTCAGCATGTTCTGGACCTGAGAGCAAATCTCCACACCTGGAGTCAACTTACACAGGAGAATTTGTGTCAGGCCCAAGAGCAACTGACACAACTGTATGACAGAGTAATTCAACTATGGGAATTATGGGAATATGAGCACCAGGAGATAAAGTGCTCGCATTACTACTCACATTAAGCTCTAAATTACTTGTTAGGTGGTAAGGGCCCTTCAAGGTCAGACAGCGAGTTGAGGAAGTCAACTGTGAGGGCAGAAAAATGGATATATGGTGTATGTAAAATACACCAGCTCAAACTTCTTAAACCATGGAGAGAGATGGTTCCTGTGACTCTGGCGATGTTAGTTCCCAAGAGGGTGGAGCTGGGACCAGAGTTGTCCTTTAAAAATCTGTCTCAGTCCACCTCTCGTCCCAGAGAGCACAGGTTGCCAGGTTGCGAGAAAAACTTTCTGATTTGTTTTCGGTTAACCTGGTTGCACAAACATCACAGAACACCACATCTGGGGTAGTTGTACCCAGCCAGCCCTATCATTAACCAGAATACAAGAAAAATATAGTTCAGGGTGAACTCAAGGCTATGCTTAATATGGGAGAAGTCAAAAAGTCCCACAGTGACTGGAGCAGCCATATGGTGTTAGACCAAGGACAGAATCAGCTTCAGTTCAGATTGTTCCCTGGACTGAGTTGGGTGGTGGTAATATTGTTAATTAACTTGTGTTAAAACTACTATATTTACTTTTTTGGGGTGCTTGTAGATTAGTTGACTTTTAGGCTTTAATTAGACTAAGTGGACAGCGTTTTGTCACGGTATGTGTATGGTTTGTCAGTGTGTCTCTGTGAAGAATTGGTGCTTGAACCTGACTGATCGCTGCTTATTTCTATACCAATATACACCATACGCAGTCTTTCTTTGTTATATAATTCTTCTACATCCATTGTAAAAACTATTGTGTAACCAGTCACAGTGGAGCTTTGCCCTAAGGAGTGTCACATGGAAACATTCTGAATAGAAGCATGACTAGCAAAAAGACAGAAGTACTTTTTTGTGGCGAGCTTTCTTTCTTTTGAAATTTGACATAGTGTATATACATATTTAATAAAGAAAGAGAAAAGGAGGAAAACAAACAAATAATTAAAACACATTTCAGTAATTGGGTGTGGATGGAGTATGGAAGACTTAGTTGTGAGTTTTTCTAAATTTGAATAATCTGTTGAAAGTTTAAGCCAGTGCTCTAAGGATGCTTGGTTTTGTCTTTCCATTTAAGTAACATACAGTTGTATGCAAAAGTTTGGACACCCCTTGCCATATCACATATTTTGCGGATTTTTGAAGTGAAAAGAAGCAAATGTTAATGCACAGTTTGTTAATGAAAAAAATAAATAAATAGGGCAAGTGCAAAATTTTGGACACCTTTCCAGCTGATTGAGGGAAGATCTGAAAATGAATTGAATTTAGCCCTACAAAGAGACGGGAGGCTACAACAAGATATCAAATCCCTTCCATCTCGCAATTTCCACTGTCCAATTCATCATGAAGAAAAGACAGTTAAACAGAAATGTGGAAATCAAGCCAAGGTCAGAAGACCAAGATAACTTTCTTATGGAACTGCCCGTATGCTGGCCATTTATGATTATGTAAGCTTGGCCAATTACTTTTGGTCCTTTAAAAAGAGGGGACTACGTATAAAAATTGCCTGCACCATTCACCCAATACTAGTCTAAATAACCACTTTCATTTCTACATAAAATCTTTCCTTTTATGTAGCAGCAGGATATAATTTAATCTGTATGGTTCATTTCAATGTGATGAAATGTGGATTGTTTTGCTCACTTTAAAGTCAAGTCCCTGACCTCACCATCCCAGCTGAACTTATGTAGGGTCAGAATCTTGAATTTTTTTCAAGTAGTAGGCAGACATCTTACTATCATTGTTAATCATATTATAGACTTTTAGATGGGATAATAAGAGTGTAATATACAGCGTAAACAAATTTTATGATGGTATGACTTTGTCTGAATGCCTGAGATGCTGTTGAGATGATATTGTCTGATGGCAGCAGCCAGTGGTTCAAAGAAAAGTGCAGTAATGGAGATGAGCATACTTGTCCTTCATTTTTTTAGTACATCTTTGTGGCCTAAGTTCTTTTGATGTATATCCATTAGTTACTACAGAGGCAGAAAGGACCAGGCAATCCTGTTATATGCCTTCTCAGCTATAAATTATTGTATTGTAGCATTTTGGAACATTTCAGAAGTTACTTTTAAAAACAGAGGAGAGAAAATTATTTAAAGAATTGTTCTGGGTATCTGTCAGGATTTGTTATAAGGCATGTGGTAAAGTGGTGACACTTCTCAGAAATACTTGGGGCTTTTCTGGAGAGGTATTCATATCTAAAGTGTATAAATTGGAATTTAGTAAAGAGTAAGGATTTGGTCGTTTTTCCAGATGGATTTGTAATTGATGTCAGTTTTGGGTTTTTTTGGGTTTTTTTTTTTTTTGCTTGCTCGTTTTAGTTCTAAATTCAAATTGTCCTTGAGTCTAAGCAAGTCATATGTCCTTGATAATTGCTTGTGTTTGAGGTTTTGTTCATACAATATAAAATTATTCATCGTTTTTAACATGGCTTTTGTAGTTTCCCAAAGTGTACAAGCTGATGCACCATAAAAGTTGATTTTTTTTTTTTTAAATAAAAGATTCCCATTGTAGCTCAATGCATTTAATTTCTTCATAGTTCAGTGAGTGATGAGATATTAAATTGGCATCAAAGGGAGTTTGAGATCAGTGTACTGCTATAAAAGTGATAATGATCGTGCATGATCAGAGATAATAATACTGTGAATCAGTCCATAATCTGTCACGTACTGTTTCTAATATATATATATATACACATACATACATACACATATACACATACATATACACATATGTATATATACATACATGTGTGTGTGTGTGTGTGTGTGTGTGTGTGTGTGTGTGTGTGTGTGTGTGTGTGTGTGTGTGTGTATTATATACTTATACATATATACACATTATATATGTTGGATATGTGCTAACTCTCTCTGAAAAGACTGAATAAACAAAGCTGGGAGAGTCTAAGTTGGTCTCAAAAATGTTTGCTAGTGTTGTTTACTAGGTAGAAATTTAGCAATTTAGCAAACTGCAATTTATCCAGAAGCAGGGTAGCCAGGTATGCATGAGAAAAGCAGACCAATATCCACTGAAAGCAAACCACACATAAACCTAGTACTCAAATCCACTTATTCCAAAAGGGAAGTAACAAGTAATATTACATTACTGTTTTCCACCAGCATAACAAAATAAAAAAAATAAATAATCCCGGACCCACTGGTTATGCTTCCTGGACCACACTTTGGGAACCATTATACCAGGACATTTGTTTTGTATTTGTTGTGTGCAATTTGCTATTATTACTATTAAAAAATAACTTTTTATCCACACAAGCACAGAGGCTTAGTGGTCAGCGAATTTGCCTCGCACCTTTGAGGTTGGGATTTAAATCCCACCTCTGCCCCAAATGTGTAGAGTTTACATGTTCTCCCTGTGCTTCGAGAGTTTCCTCCAGGTACTCCAGTTTCCTACCCCAGTCCAAAGACATGCATTGTAGGCGGATTGGCATTTCCAAATTGTCTGTAGTGTGTGAATGGGTGTGCGATTGTGCCCTGCGATGGGTTGGCACCCCGGTCAGGATGTCCCCCGCCTTGCTCCCAGAGTTCTCTGAGATAGGCTCCAGGCTTCCCTGTGAAATTGATGGCTGGATGTTTCAAGTCAGTACAGGCTGTATTGGCATCTTTTGACCAGTAGATGGAAACAGTATACAGTATTTTTTTTTTTTTTTTTTTGCAATAAAATTGTTTTGTAAAACACAATAATGCATTTGAACTATTTACACCAATGTTTCCGAGCAGGGATGCCGTGTAAAGATCCTTCAAACATTTATAAGATGCTAAAATGTGTATAAAACGTTTAATATATATGATAAATATCATATATCTGAAATAATAACACACGCACACACACACACGCATAACAATAATAATAATACATTTATTTATATATATATATAATTCCCTCCCCCTCGACCCCCCTCAATGACCCGTCAGCAGCACGTCAAAGTCGTATGCGTAACATATGCGTGTGTTTTATCCTAATAATTAGCGTGTGACAATGCGTGTGTAGTGCAACAGAATATGGAGAGATTTCTTAAAAGAAAAGCTCCAGATGCTTCTGGACCATCAACTTGATCCTCATGTAGCTAAAGCCTTGTTTATACTTCCGCCTGGCTCCGCAGCGCGAGCCTCCACTGACTGCACGCGCACCTCCCCAAACAGACGAGGCGTTTATACTTGACGCGCTCGAGGCTGTAATATTATATTTGAAACGAGAGGGGGCGACTCTGAGTAATCGTTCTATAAACCAAAAGGAAGTAGCTGAGAGACGAAGTAGTCTATCGGAACAACCATAGCAACGCTTACAAACAAGGCGTCTCAGGTGGAGTTGCTGAATGCTGAGGAGGAATTGTTGTGTTTGTTGTTGCTGATGTTTGTTTTCAGTAAACTTCACTAAAACCCACAGTATGAAAAAAGAGCAAAGAATCATATATAACCCATATATATGTAAGAATCATATAAAACCCAGTAAACCTCGAGATTATCACTTGTATAGAACAAGAACATGTATAAAACTAAATTGAACAACCTCGATTTTTATTTGATTCATTTCATTAAGATTGTTATAAAACATGGACCTTTACTTTCTTTAAATAGACTTATTATTTGTTGTATTCTCATAAGTGTTATCAAATACTGTAGACATAAGCAAAAAGTGGGAGCTTCCTGCAAGAGTCATTTCTCACATTTACAAAATCAGATGATTATGTTCATCATCAGTGTAAATGTCTCTTTATGTACAGAGACAAAAGAAAGTTATTACAGAATGATCACTCTGTACGTTCACCCACCAATGTAAACATCTCTATGTATAAAGACAAAAGAATGAGGTTTAATCACTGACCATGCAGTATAGTGACTGTGTTTATTTGTGAGGATACTGATGAATGAAAACATGGCACCCCCCAAAAAAAACATCCAGCTTTGGCTTTATACAGTAGCCTATGTATAAAGCAAATCCAAATCACTATTAAAAAGAAAAAAAATCTTTCCATGAATTTTGTGCCATCTGGCTATCTCTATGTTCCCGCATGGATGGATCATCTCTATCTCTATGTTTCTGCATGGATCATCTCTATCTCTATTTCTATGTTCCCGCATGGATGGATCATCTCTATCTCTATGTTTCTGCATGGATCATCTCTATCTCTATTTCTATGTTCCCGCATGGATGGATCATCTTTATCTCTATGTTCCCACTAGGATGGATCATCTCTATCTCTGTGGTACCGCATGGATGGATCATAGAGATGCTTGTACAATCGGACAGCAAGAGTTGCCTCGAAGTCATTCATTTCCGGATCCGGTGCTGCAGCAAGTTACAAAAAATGCTGTGTAAACCGCCACGCGGAAAAAGTGGCCTCGCGCACTCCACGCGATTGACCGCCCACTCCGCGATGACGTCATTTTTGGCTGCGCGCTCCCTTGCTCTATTGCGGAAGCGTCGAGTATAAACCAGGCTTAACGCTGTCTACATGCGTGTTCGTGTATGGTGTCACAAATTTGTAACAATTTTTAAAACCGTGCTGTGAATGAAAAAAGGTTTTGGGAAACTCTAATTTACACTATTTGTAAAACTGCACATAGAAAAGTCAGCATTAAAACAGATCTTCAGTCCAGTAGCATCCATGTGTTATCTGGAAAGATTCCACTGTAAACATACTCCTTACAGAAATATGTCAGTCAGCCTCCTCTTAAGTACAGAGTTTCAATATACACAGAATGCATAAACAATATAGAGAGAGCAGACTATGAAATGGTCCTAAAAGTCCTTTTTGTGTGTATGTGTCATATATCACACCCCAGACAGAAATTAGACCTTCAGATCAGAGATGTTAGTGCTTGTTTGTTTCAGTAAAGTGTTGTTTAAATGCTTGGAATGTTTTATTGCTGGATTGCATAAAGGTGATCTCTCACTATGCACTTAAAATGGTAATGGCACTGCAGGTGTGTTTGATCAAGCCTGAAGTTGTCCTACAGTGCAGTGTGTGTGGGGGGTGTGGGGTGTGTGTGTGTGTGTGTGGGGGGGGGGGGGGGGGGGTATGCCAGAGTGAAGGAATGTGAGAGAATAAATGAATCATTTAGGTTTATGACATGTAACTAATAATAGGAAAATGCTCTGTGGGTCTGTGTGGATGGGGATGTTACAGTATGTACTGTATACGGGAGCCAAATGTCCCCAGAAGGATAGGAATATCTGACAGTTTTCACCTTGTGCTTGTGAGGAAAACCTTTTTTTAAATACAAAAAAATGCAGCTTTTTTTTTTTTTTTTTTTTAAAGATGCCAATATGTTTCCTTTTGCTTACTGAACTTGAACAACACAATAGGATGTGAATAGACTTTTCTGAAAATTACATCCTTCACTTTCCATTGACGCAACACATTACACCCAAGCTGAATAAGGTCTAGATGTTTTTGAGTCATTGCTGTTTGGGGTAAATTCATTCAAGTGTCAAACAGGTTAATATCTATAAGAACTCGGTAATAAATATTAACTTAAGGATAATGGTGTGTTGTGATTTCCACCAGTGCAACAAAATGTAAAATAATCACAGACCCCACTGGCTATGAAAACCACTGCACTAGAACATGGAATTGTTGTGTGCAACTTATTCAGTGGGGGTAGGGGGATGGGAAGGTTGAGGGTTTTTTTTTTGTGTAGATTCGTGTAAAGCAAAGTGAAGCAACACAGCTTGAGAAAAAGCACTTTATTTACATTTATATCCACAGGTTTATTTCGGAGGTGTCGTTAAAGAAAACGTTATTAAAATAACACACACTTCTGACAAACATTACACTGTGTAGTTTGCGTCAAACTCAGTGTTTCCAACATTCAATTCAAATTGATTAACACGGATCTGTTCCTAATCGTGACTGGGGTGCCACAGAGACTCTGTGCAGATAATGTGCAGACATGTGCAGCTGACAAAATGTGAGAACTTCACCAAATATTACATCTTTAAACAACAACTAAAAAGTCACCCCAGCTTCAGCAGTGGTTTTATCCACGTCAATAGCATAAACGTAAGTAAAAGCTACATTTCAATTGCTGACACCTGAGATTTGGAAATTTGTGTGTGGGCAAAATCGAAGAAAACAGTTTCACTGAAAGCCATCCATAATAAATAAATACTAAATAAATTAATATCAATTCAAATTACACAATATATGTTTTCAAATAATATGACAGCAAATACTTTTTTCTCCCTGGACTATTCCAGGATGTCTCTAAAAGTCTCCACACATGGCTGGGAAATTAACACTTTTTAGCAAAACAAACTATAACAAAATTTTTCATACTTAGTTTGTTATATATATATATATATATATATATATATATATATATATATATATATATATATATATATATATATATATATAAACTAAGTAAGAAAAAATTTGTTATAGTTTGTTATATATGTATGTACTAATATATATATATATATATATATATATATATATATATATATATATATATATATATATATATATATATATATATTAGTTTTTACAGATAGCCTTTAAGAACGCCTTTGACAAAAGAAGAACGTACTGAACGTATCATTTTCATGGTTAGACCAGGAAGCTGTCACAAGGTTGCGATGGAAACAGGGCGAGCAGATCACACACCACACTGCTGGCAAACTTATTAACAAATCCAAAAAGACTGGAAGTGTTGCAGACCAACCTACAAGTGGACGTCCACGAACATCCACTGACGAAGGTACAACCAACGTGGTGCTGGCACACACAGTCCCCTGTGTATGGAGACTTTTGTGACACTCTATTCTCATTTTTACTCTCAACATTCTCTTTTAAAAAAATGCATGTGCATGAAAGAAAGTGCAGCACATGACCTAATGCTTATAGGTTGTTCAGAAATACAGGCTGTATTAAAATCTTTTAACCACTAGATGGAAACGGTAAACTTTTTTTTTTTTTTTTTTTTTTTGCCAAATGTTTTCCATACCCAGTAATGCATCTGAAACCAGCTATTTGCAAAACCTGCACACACATAACTCAACATATCAACACCATTAAACAGATCCTCAGTTCAAAAGCCTCCATTTATTTTCATGAAAGATTCAACCGTAAATATTTTTTTAAAAAAAAGAAAAGTTGGTCTCAGAAATTGCCTGTATGTGTATCGTTTAAGAACATGTTACCCTTTTAATAATGGGAGTGGTCATGAACAGAGTACGTCTAACAGAAATGAGTCAGCCTCCTCTTAAATAGTGCTACAAAAAATACGGAATGCATAAAAGCAGACAATGAAATGGTCTTAAAAGTACTTTTCTTTCCTATCATACATCATATACCAGTCAGAAATGAGATAAACTGAGATGTTTGCTATACATGTGAAATGATTTGATCACTCTTGCAGTGTGCGTCAGTGTCGGTAGAGTGTGTGGCAAAGTGAAGGAATGTAAGATAAAGATCTATAAACAAGAGACGAAGAATAGAAAAATGCTTTGTGGGTCTGTGTGTATAGGCATGTTGTCCCCAAGAGTATAGGAATATCTGACAGCTTTTGTATTATGGAGACATTTGGTTGGTCTCCATGAAGAAAAAAACAAACAAACCCAAACAGTCAAAATGTTTTCTTTTTGGTTACTTGGGATAAGGTTAGGATTAGGTCTAGTTGTAGGCATAGTATTTATTAGCTGTATTAATATTTATATCAGTGGACGGTCCTTACAATAATAGTAAGACAAATGTGCATGTGTGTGTTAGTGTGTGTGTGTGTGTGTGTGTGTGTATACACACTACTAACAGTGAAAGAGCAAAAGTAAAAGGACAATGTGTGATATAACATGCAGCTGCATGGTGAAAGAGTTTCCCTGTCTCCTCTCCTAAGGAGGCACACAAACACACTTACACATTCATGACTTCACCGCTCGTCACTATGGTAACAAGGGCTAGTCTCACTCCCGGTAAAGGGTACTGACACAGAGCGCAGACGAACGTCACCGATCACACATAATGCGACAACTCCATTCCACAAAAAAGGTGCTGGCTAAACTCGCTATTGAACTATTTCATGTCGTAGTCTGGCTGTTATGTTATGCTCTTGATCTTTAATAACATGGAGGCTCTGTAGCAGCAATTTCATTTGAACGTTGCCAGAGTTGTATAGCATAAGAACATAATTCATGATATTATGAAAATGATTTGTTAAGTGAAATACCCTGTTTCATCATTCACGTAACACTGTTCAGGCTGAGAAGTGTTGAAAGACATAATACAAAATAAAGCCAGAAACTGGCATTGAGGCTGAGACGAAGACGATGTTTTTTTTTGCTTTTTTTAAATAACACAAACGACTGAGAAGACTAATGCAGAGCACACTGGCACATGTTTCCTGAGTGTGTTAATTACACTTCCATTAGAGATTCCGTTAGAAAACCTCTCCCATGTTTCTGTTTAAAATGTGTTCTGAAACGCTCTCATCAGATATAATAAACAGGAAGCACATAGCAAACCCTCTCCCTCCCTTAGCTATGGGATATATTGAGGCTTTCATTATTATTCAGTCATGAAGACAAACTGTGTCTTCAGCTCCTGAACAGAACATAGTGATGACTGCAGCTGTGATGCACATTACGAATTAGTGCCCAAATCATCATGCGTGTTTAAATCACAGCACACATTTCCTGCCATAAGAGTTAGTGCTGACATGGTCAGTGTGCTGCTGATGGGAGCTCCGGGGGATTTTCCTCATACTGTGGTGGAGGGGTGAGGGGTTCGATGCTGGAGACAGTGACCTGTAGCGAGCTGCTCGAGCTCTTCCTCCTCACTTTCAGTGGAAGCAGTTTGAGGCCGGAGCGGTTGGTCTTATGGGGGAGTATGTGTGTCATGTTCAAATTGTCTGCTCCGTTCTTGCGTTCATGTGGACCAGAGCCCTCCACGTCATCCTGTGCTGTCTCAATCAGTTCATCATAGGCTGGCAGATGGGTGGTGCTGTTCTGCCGCGGAGAGAACTGGCTGATGGGGTACTGAGTATTTCCAACCACCTCCTCATAACTGGGTACCGTGTACTGCTCGGCTTCGTCCGGTTGCCTACACACACACACAAACATCATCATTATTAACATTATCATTCTTCAGTAATGGCTTTATCCTAGCCTGGGTACAAATACAAATATAAGTTCTTAAAGTCCTCGTGAAGTGCTTTGAAACGCGCAGTGTTATTCAGTGTGTTGGCATAATATCCACTGAAGCAGGAAGTCAGGGAAGGGCATATCGAGTGGTGTTTAGATTACCTCACAGCCCGGGATAAGCCACACTTGACAGTTAGAACCATGGAAAAATGCCCGTCACAAAGCCGCGAGCTGGCACAAATACCTCCGTCTTCAAAGTGAATGAATTTAGGCATTTCCTTCTTAACTAATTTACACTTGGAAAACTGAATAAAATGCACAAACAGCCAAAGACACATTTACGACTCATGTGTGCTGATATGATTTCTCTCGCTCAACAACGGCAACTTCTGCAAAGTGATTTTTATAATGCCGGGGGCGGGGCACGTCCGATTCTAGAGAGCATTTGATTGGACAGAAAATCTGATGATTGTTGATCTGTATTGGAGGTAGAGAGAGACGGTCCATTTTGAACGCGTGTATCTTCTAAACACGAATTTTGTCACTGTTTTGGAGCACGCTAGCTTATAGAGAGCCTTAAGGATAACATTTATATCAAAAGCCAAACCTTTTGACCATTGAAATTTGCAGTATTTTTTTTATTCTTGACTTTTATGACAGCATCCTGGGTTTTAATGTAACAGTGTGAACAATAAAGGGGCGTTAAAAAGAAAGATGGGATAGAGGATCCTCTATGTGTTTTGGTGGGACTAAGGTGCAGCCAAATAACTAAAATTAGAAGCATCACTGATGCCCCTGGTAACTAGAAACTTTCAACAGGTAACGTAAAAAATTTTTATTCTAAAACATGAGTGAGACATAAGAGGGAGAGCGAGAGAGAGAGAGAGAGAGAGAGCAAACTGATGGATAAGTGCAAATAAGTGTGGGTCTGGAAGACTGCATACCAAATAATAACAGCTGTATTTCCCATGCATTCATACTAGCAATTTATGATGATGTCTCTCTTAGTTTGTCTCTGCGCTGTCCAGCTGGGTTTTTTTTTTTAACATGGTATCCTGCACTAAACAATGGAAAGTAAGGACAGTAGCTAAATGATATACATGTTACTGTTTAATTTATTCATATCAACGTGTCCATTTTGTTAAGATGTATTTCAATATTGTAATAAAAAGTCCAGTATTGTAATAAAAAAGCACAAGAAAGACAAGGCTTCTATCTTGACAGCTATCATTTTCTCTTCTGTTTTTCCATTGTTCAGTGGAAACCAAATGCAGGTGAAGTCATGTCTATACTGACATCATCCTAAAAAAGAAAATGTCCCTTGAGCTAAATATCCATTCAAGTCAGCTAGTTAATCTTTTCATCTTTATCTGCTCCAGTGACAACCAGGAGTGTAACCTGACCTGGGCCATGAGGGCTGCAGCCCTGAAGATATTTTCTTTAGCTCTGAATAATTCTCCGCTTGGAGCGGTTTGTCACTATGTAACTGAACGTCAGTAAAAGAAGACGGCGGTGTTGAAATTTTCCTTCATATGTGAATGGAAGCGAGATCAATCAGACAATCAGAAAATACGTGGAGTCACTCGTGTCTTATTGGCTGACAGCTTTCAATTCTGCCAAATGATAGTTCACACAGACAGTGTGAGGAGAAATGAATATAAAGGGGTTGAAACTGAAACACTAACATCCTCTGATGCTGAGCAGGAAAACAATGTGTGTTAATGCTTATATGAGTTCCAGTTTACGTGAACGTGATATGAGCGGAGCATAAGGAAAGATAATGTACTTTGCATGGCACTGTAGCAGCTAAACCCATACTGTACAATGATAGCTTAGCTGTGCCACTTCTTGGGTAGAGACACCAAACTAGGCCAGTTAGAAAAGATTTATATTTTATTGGTCTGGTAGTTCTACAAGCAGTGGCAGCACCCGAGGAAAGTTTTATGATGAATCCAACTATTTCTGGTCTTGTCATAGATTGGCAGCCATGTTACCTCAGCTTCCATAAAACAAAACTTAAGCTACTAGCTGAGCTGGAAAAAATGCATGGAGAAGAATCTGTGCTCAGCCCCGGATGATTAACAGTCCAGCTAACGCCTCTGATGACATATTATATTACATTATATCTTACTTTACGGCATGCCATTCTGTTAGTGAGGTAGCTATGCATGAATAGCCAATATTCTCCAATGACAGCACTTTATAGTAATGCTTATTTAATAGTATGCTAATATTAGTTTCCTAATTAAAATTTTTTGTTCAGTTCCTTTCACTATGGCATACCTTCATTTAACCAATATGTAGATGATTTCAAGAACTGTATCCATGAAATAAAAATGGACTGGCCTGGTCACTGCAACAACCACTACATTACAGGATTTACATAGGAAATGTACGCTCACATATGACTTGATGTGCGCGTGGTTAGAAGTTACTGTATGGAAGTGTATTTAATATCATATTTTTACTAATGACTTAATCATTTATCTAGTAGTTAATTGTTCATTATACTCTGTAGATACAACACTTTTGTGGGTGCCAAGAAGTCTAGCGCATCTGTTCGTTCTATCCAGACTTGTTGTATGAGAGAACAAGATGATGTTCTTTAGGGTCTGGTTTAAGGAAGATTTAAGACACCTGATGTGAAGCTGCGGTCACGTCTTTTTATGTACGATAAATAGAAGAAGTGTACAAACTTGCGGTGAAGACGAAGTAGCTCTAATCAGCAGTTCTCACACTTGTGGTAAATTTAGGTTTATGCCACATATGTTTTTCCTTTCCTGTTAACTGTGAAATCATTTATCATAATGCATGACCTTCTTATCCTATTTTGACCAATACGTATGAAATTCTTTGTTTACCTGTAACCGATAACGAAACACTAGGCATGTGCAGTGAACTATAAAATTGCATGTAACACTATGGACGTTGGAGCTGTTCTCCTCGGCCGTGATGGGAATAGAAACGTATTACTTTGGAGTCAACTGCGTCTCTGTGAGTTTAACTTCTATGGGTCTTCAGAAGGTAATATTTTTTACTACAACTTATCCTAAATAAATGTGCTGCAAGTCTCAGTTTTACTATCTCAGGAAGATCCAACTACTCCCACAGCCAAATCCCACCCACTAAATGGTTTCACGGGTTTGAAAATATCAAGGATATTGCACATGTACCATACAGTGTGGGAAATAAGTATTGCACGCGTCAACATTTTTTTCCGTAAATATATTTCTAATCAGGTTATTCACATGCAATTTTCACCAGACATCAGTATTAACTCAAGAAATCCAGAAATATAAAGAATTCACAACATTAAAGTCCAAACATAAAGTTATGTGTAACAAAGTGGAATGACGCGGGGAAAAAGTATTGACCAAACTAAGAAAAAGCCTTTCTCCAAGGAAAGGTAAGGCAAGGCAAGGAACCCGCTGAAATATGTAAGTAATTATACATCCTATCTGTGCACATTAATATCAGCCAGGTTAGTAAATTCATGGTCTATAAAAAGGCTTTTCGTTACCAAGGTGTCACACGAAAATTCTCATTATGGGTAAAAGTAAAGAGTTCTCCCAAGACCTCTGGTCCCTTAATATTGTAAAACATATTGATGGAATCGGATACAGACGTATTTCCCCCCTGTATACAAATAGCATATGTACATGCACTCAGATCTATTTTACTGTTCCTATTATTTTCTACTACTTCTGTTGTGTAGGTATTTATGGAAATTTCCTTTCTTTTCTTTGATGCTACTCTTCCTACTTCTGCTGCTGTGTCAACTTGAATTTCCCTTACAGGGGATCAGTACAGTAACATCTTATCTTATCTTATTTTATCCTAAGTAGTATAATGGCTACAAATTTGGTTGGTGTATTTGTGTCAAAAGAAAGTTTAAACTGTTTTCTACCCCGTTTCTTAGATGTGTGTATCTCCTCACCTCTCTCCCTGCTGTCCTTGCTCTGTGTTAGCGTTGCTGTTGGATTGTCTCTGTGCTCGGTATTTGTTTTGGATGCTGAGGAAAAGTGAGAGCAGCATGATGGCCACTCCTGTGCCCAGCAGAACAAAGCCCACTGACGATGTGTTCCTAACTTGCCCGTCTCCGTCTGTAGTCTGAGAGTTGTTTAAGGATCCATCGGCAGGCACCACGCTCCACAGGACCATCACGATGCCCAGCACGAGCAGCCCCACGCCCAGTGCCGCCGTAGCATACTGAGACGCCGAGCTGGAGCTGCCGCTGTTGCTGCTGGAGTCGGGGGGAGTCTGGCTGCTGTACGACATGTCCAGCGATGAGCTGTCTCCCGCTCCCTCAGACGTCACCTCTTTCAGTTCTTCACTCACTCTTCAACTCTCACTCGATCACGTTTAGATGTTGGCTCCTGGGGTGGTAGCCTACAGTGTATCTCTTCCCCACGGTGACAAATTGAGGCAAGATGGACTGGAAATAAGAAGAATAATAGCCATGAATTAAAACTATTAACTGGATGGTATCATTACACAATATAAATAACAACAATACTCTTAGTAAAACATAATGATCACACATAGTTCACTCTGAAACAAACAAACAAAGCAGTTCAGTTAAGAAACACATGTTCCTTTGGACTGTATTGTACTGTACTCAAGTATGAGCTGACAGTAAAAATGGGTTAAAAAAAAAAAGGATACGAAACAATGTCTGTGGTTAATTAGCTTAAACCCACATTAAAAACATGAGAGAACTGAAGCAACCTTTCTTAATTTCCCCTCACTCTCCGGGCACTACACCAAGGGTGTCAAACATACAGTACAGCCAATAAACCCAGCCCTGGTTTTTTAAAAGCTAGTTTCTGCTATTCCACAAGGAGCAAAATAGAGCAATAAACTCAAAGCCATAAACAGCTATCTACTGACAAAATATGCTAACGATACATAAATCTTAATTCGGACCAATCCTTGAGTTTTAAAATATATGTGCAAAAAAAAGCACACATTACTATCATTTGGTGAAAAGGTTTATGTGACCTGACCCTTGTTTGGTAACGAACGTCAGAAGATCACAAAGAAGCGGCGATCATAAAATGTCCGTATCTACCTGGGATGGAAAAACATAAAAAGAAAGAAAGAAAAAAAAAAACAGAAGAGAAATGGACACAAAACACTGGTAAGAAATGAATGTTAAATGGATTTAGTAAATAAGTACGCAAGTATGTAAGTAAGTAAGTATGTAACCATGTCTCTTTCCGAAAGAACTAAATTTTTTTCGTAGGTGATATACAGTAAGTAGTGGATCAGTAGCTGCGTTTACATGGACAACAATAATCCACTCTTAATCCGATTAAGACCATACTCTAATTAAGAAACTACCATGTAAACAGCAATTTTTACTTACCTTAATCTAATTAAGGTTATAGTCGAAGTAAGCAATAATCTAATTAAGACAGGTGGAGTACTCCTGTTTTAGTCGCATTATGGACGTGTAGTAGTGACATGTAAACACCTTAATCACATTATGAACGTCGTGTGGGAGTTTTCACCCCATTTTGCGACAGGACACGATCACACACGGCAGTTTTACGTTTTACAGCGTACAAGAGAGTTCGGCTGTGTCCCAAATCGCTTACTTTCCTACTATAGGCCTGTAGTGGGGAAAAATACATGTATCTTGGCTACTATATAGACGGTAACTACGCGATTTGGGGCACACCCACCGCTTCAAGCAGTTGTCTATTAGCACGTATAGCATGACAAATAACTAACTGCACTTCAAGCGTTCGTAAAAAAAATTATAAATAAAATAAATAAATAAAAACACCCAAAACTGTATACGGTACCATAACGAAGACAGACTGTATGTTGATATGTGAAATTCTGGAGGGACGTCGGATGGCGTGGCGCGGTGACGTAATGACGCGGGCTGTTAATCTAATTATGTTCTAAAACATGTAAAAAGGGAACATGACAGGAGTATTCTAAAAGCGACTCATGTAAACACCTTAATCACAATATTATCTTACTCAGAGTAAGGTCAATAATTAGATTACTGCTGTACATGTAAACGTAGTCAGTATCAGGTATCAGCCGATAACGAGATCTTTCATATCAGTATCGTATTGATCATCTTCCTGTAGCCATGCCTACAGGATGTGATGTGTTCTGGGCAGGAATTGAAGCCTATTTGCAAACACCTTAAGGTGGTTTTCACACTGGGAATGATTGCTGCGGTCTGAATCCGAGTGTGATTGTTCCCGGCGCCCCCCTGCAGTGACGCTTGATTCTATCGAACCCGAGTGCATTTGTGTTTATCTAACATCATGGAGAACACAGTGCGACAGTGCGAACATGCATGCGAACTCAGTGCAGATATGCGCAGCAGTGGACCTCTTCTGTGTCCCACAAAGTTCCCCTACCACTCATGGTACACGTGTGTTGCGGAAACACACACAGGCTACTTTACTTCCTGAACAAGTGCGGACCCGAGTACAAGTTGTGTTCATGTTCACGATTCTCGTGGTACAGTTCCGGTGCAACCGAACTCAGACCACCTCCTTCAGGACTCGGGTTCGGCGCTTCCTGGTCCTCATGACAGCTTTCACATGACCAATTTTTCATGCAAAATGTGCTCTGTTTTGGACTAAACTGCCAGTGTGAAAGCCCCCTTACATTTAGACTATAATTTCCTGAAATCACACTGAAACAAAAACAAAAAGTTACTAACCACTTTTTGAAATAACATTCTCACTCTGGAACAATTCTGAGTAGAGATCTCACCAATGCGATACCTAGGATCTGGAAATATTTACATATACATGTTTTTCCTATCTCTTTATGCATCAATGTGATTGCAAATATTATAGATAATGTATAATAAAGTGAGTTTTAAGTTTAAGTGTTTAACTGAATAAAAAATGTGTTTAAAAAAAATCATGTTTACCAAGTTAAAAATAATATTTTTTTTTAATAAAGCTTAGTAGTTTTTAAAGAAATCAAATGAGTATTGATATCAGTTGTTACAAAAATTTTTAGGTGCCATCTCTAATTTAGAGTTCGGTTCAGTGAGCAAAACAGAATGTTCAATGAAAACTTTTTAAAAAATTTTTGTTCCTCCCCTGTTAACGTTTCTAATCCCTGGCTTTAATTCCAACCTGTTTGCAGTGCTCCAAGGCCCAAGTCACTAGTTCCTGGCTATTCTGCATGCTTGTATTATTTGATGCTATCGCTATTACCGGTACACTCACCCTTGCGTGAGATAATGACCAATCCAACTGGAAAAGCCTAAATACAAAGCAGATCAACAGAACTGCATTTGGCTCCAGTAAATACAATGGTGGGAAAGCAGCCCTCAAAGAAAGTAAAACATTGTTAAATGACTCTGACACAATGTTTTACTTACTCTTACCCCCTTGCAAGAATGCAGGGAGTATTCCCTCTTTCAGGAATGGAGGCCTTTTTTCTGTTATCCCTGAAGGTAATGGAAAACTTCGAGCCTGTGTAAATCATAGCCTATTACTGCCTGGAACTATTTCTGCCAAGATGTAAGATCGCAGATGAGGCACAAGCAGAGTGGATTTTTTTTTTTTAAAAATCATTAAACACGTTAAAGTCGTTAGGCTCAAACAAACCGTACATAGAATGTCAAATAAAGTTCAAAATCACTAATGTAAGTAATCATTTGAGAGCTACAACAATGGTAAGAAGCTGTTTACTGGAACTACGGTTGCTGCTGTGGCCGCAATTACCACATAATTTTGCACTCAGGTCTCCTTTAGTGAACAGTGGATTCGTTCATCAAAACAGACTTCATAATAAAACCATAATGAACTTTCCTTTACTTTCACACTATCTGTTGTCACCCACATGAGGACGGGTTCCCTTCTGAGTCCGGTTCCTCTCAAGGTTTCTTCCTCATATCATCTTAGGGAGTTTTTCCTTTCCACCGTCACCACCAGCTTGCTCAACAGGGATAAATTCACACACTTAAAATCGGTCTCTTGTGATTATGTTTACAATGTTATCGTAAAGCTGTTTTGAGACAATGTCCATTGTTAACAGCGCTATACAATTAAAAATGGAACTGAATTGCAAGTTCAGCATTCTGCAAACTGCAATTGAATTAATTTTCATTTACAGATACAAATATGATCAACTGAATGCACATAGGCATGACATTTCTTTTATGCATATGCACTCTTGGCCCCCAGATAATAATATCTACCTTCATAGACGTTTCATAGTACTCTGTACTTGTCTAAAGTACAACAGCAAGAAATTTGTCAACAACAGAGAAGATAAATGTTAGCATGGCATGTTCTGGATTGTTTGTACACTCAGTTTAAGTGGTTTGTGAGGACAGGGTGACTCCGGTGGAGGCAAGATAAACTGTCTAAATTCTTATTGTTTTTTTTGTTGTTTTTTTTTTAAATCACTGAAGCCAGAGGAATATAAATCTGTGCAGCAGCACAAAAACAAGCATCCAGAGAATAACAGGAATTTTTCTCCAAAAAACAAACAAACAAACAAGCAATGTTTCAATTAAGCAATACCGCACCTGTGGAATGTGATACTGATTTTATACAACAGTTCTATAAACAAGAAATTAGTATAGAGTAACTAACATTTCATACAATATGCACACAATAGGTCCAAATATTTTGCTTATTTTTGCTCTGTCAGTGAAAATAGTTCTCAAAGGAGCCACAGCTGGATCGAGTGTTACGTGTTGCCGTGCAATGCACAGACTGACTGACAGCCTATAGTCAGTGTAGTGACGGTTTTAGTGTAATTAACTATTGCTAGAATTGAAAATTTGTGTAGCAAACAGAGGCAAGCAGAGTGATACAAAGAGTGAAATGTACCAGTGCTGATATATACTAAATATCAGCATATTTGCAATACTGCTTGTCCAATCAAATTAGTGGAGCAGAACTAACTGTTGCATAATACATTATTATATCTCAAACAATATGCATTTACATTTATGGTATTTGGAAGACGCCCTTTCCCAGAGCGACTTCCATTTATCTCATTTATACGACTGAGCAGTTGAGGATTAAGGGCCTTGCTCAAGGGCCCAGCAGTGGCAATGTTTTAACCACTGAGCTACCACTACCTACACAATATGGCCAAATGTATGAGGCAACTCATTTTCTCCCACATCAGCCTTGGCAAACCATGTCTTTATGGAGCTTTTGAATGCAGTAATGAATTACCAAACAAACATAAACAAATATTTCCTTTAGGGTTGCATGGTATAGCGGTACTGCGGTAGTATCGCGATACTAAAGCTTCAAAGTATCGGCTATGCCGCTGTATTTTTATAAACGGTAGTATCGTCAATACGGTAGTACCGTAAGTAATGTTGTACATGCGTCAGTTAATACTATTGTCGCTAAAACGGCACATCACACTGCTTTTGCAGAATACACCAAGGTTACTGGAAACAAGGCCGCTACAGCAGCAGTTGTACATGTGTCAGCGCCCTCTGGAACTCCCACTATCCTAACGTTATTGCGCTGTGACCTCGACTCCAAATCCTCACATTTATTCTCTAATTGAGTCACGGTTGCAGTGAGAGACTCGATAGTAGTCTTCATGTGAGCTATGTCATCGGTGCAACCAGAGAGCGCGTGCTCCATTTCCCCAACAGTACCTTTCAGTGTTGACATGGTAGCCTCGGTAGCAACTTTATCACTAGCCTGCTGTGTTTTCATGGCCTGCAGGTCAAGCTGGATAATAGACAGCACACCCTGAGAATCTCCTGGAGCTCCTTTTCAAAAATATTGGCAATGTCCTTCCTCAATGAAGCCAGCAACTCAAGCCTGAGGGCGACGAAGTCAAAGTCACCGCTCGGCGGCGCGGATTCAGGGGAAGAAGGGGACTCGCTCGCGGTGCACACACTTGGCCTCAGTCGTGTTTGAATGCTACCACGGGTTTTTGTGTTCTTTCCAGACATTTTAACGTACCACAAATTTAAAAGTGCAAACAAGGAGACGGAGTAGAATAAGTCAAAATCTTTTGTATGACCGAAAAGCGCTAATTAATTACAATTTTAATCGAAATCAGCAGGAGCCTCCGACTTCGCGTCCTACTCCATCGAACTCCGAATTCCACAAATATTTTCATTTCTAACTTGATTTATTAGTGGTGCTTGAAAAGCACTACTATTGTTATCCTGCATACTTATCATTCTTCTTCCACTTTTTTTCGGCACGTAACTAGTCCCGCAGCTTTTGTCAGAATTCCACAGGGGAGGTGTCGAATCAATCGCCTTATTGAGGAGAGGTGTGCTATGACTTTTATAAGTGATCGGAATGCCGGAATTCCAGCTACGGAAGCTCAAAATTGGAAAATTTCACATAGACTTGCATTCAGTTGTAAAAGTATTGGCGCTCTAAACAGCCAGCTCTAAAAGTATTGCCTCCGGACACGTCCAGCTATAAAATGTATTGGCGCCCAATCTGCCCAGCTCTCAAAAGTACTGGCACACTATTTGGTTGGCTCTCAAAAGTATTGGCACCCTGCACGGCCAGCTCTAAGTATTGCCTCCGTACAGATTCGGCTGTTGTTGTTAATGACGTTAATAATAATGCCTCAATACATCGCCACTACATCCTGTAGAAATGCCACATTGTGCAGATGAAGAGATTCAATAGTACTATGAACAGATTACTGTCAGGGATTTCCCCCATAGCACTGAGCGCCTTCCACATTGCCATGTCATTGTTGATGTTACCACGTGTATTTATGTCTTGCTTGTTGTCCTGTCTCCACCCTTGTATCATTGGTCGTTTCTCCTCAAGTGTGACGCACACCTGTTCCTGTTTCGCCCTTGATTAATCTGTTTATTTAAACCCCTCGTGTTTGTTCCCCGCACAGTATTAATCAGTGTTTTGCCTCCTGTGCATTACCAAGCCTTGTTCCTGTTTTTGACTTTTTGCCTGTTTATATATTCACGTGTTTTGCCTCGCCTGGATTTTGATTTTGCGTCGCATTTTTGATTTGTCTGACTGCCTCTCTCAATAGTAGCTTATTTCTGCACTTTCTGCGTTTTCTACATGCCCATTCTCTGACAATTAATATCTAACCGCTAACTAACTGCTTCTCTCTACACATTTTTTTGCAACAAGCTTACATGTTATAGGTCATGGTGCAATCAATTCAAAGATGAGCTTTTGTTGTACTGTTCATTTATCAGATCTCATCAAGTAACTGATAGATATGCAATCACAGTCCACTTTAATAGAAACCCCTGTACACCTGCTCGTTCATGCAATTATACAATCGGCCAAGCAAGCCACATGGGATTCCGCTCCCGTCAGCCAAGAAACTTAACAGTTGAAGAAAAATATCACCAATGATCCAGTTTCGGTGAGCCTGTGCCCGGTATAGCCTCAGATTCCTGTTCATGGCTGACAGGAGTGGAACCAAATGTGGTCATCTTCTGTTGTAGCCCATCTGTCTCATGGTTCAGTATGTTCTGCTCAGTGGTTCTGCTCGTCATGGTTGTAAACACTGGTTATTTGAGTAACCATAACCTTCCTGTCAGCTCAAACCAGTCTGGCCATTCTCCTCTGACCTCTCTCATCAACAAGGTGTTTCTGCCCGCACAACTGCCACTCACTGGATGTTTTTGCACCATTTTGTGTAAACGCTAGAGTGTTGTGTGTGAAAATCTCAGGAGATCAGCAGTTTCTGAAATACTCAAACCAGCTTGTCTGGAACCAACAACCATGCCACGGTCAAAGTCACACAAAGAACACATTTACGCCCTTTCTGATGCTTGATGTGAACATTAACTAAAGCCACAGCACTGCCACTTGACTGGCTGATTGTATAATTGCAAGAATGAACAGGTGTTGAGGTGTTTCTCATAAAGTCCACAGTAAATGTATTACAGAATGGATATAACCAGCAGAACGGCTGTAGCGTTAACATTTGAATTTTTCTGACGTTCATGATGGTATGCAATGCTTTCAAATCTCTTAATACCTTTAAAGGATGACTTTGGGAAACAAACTCTCAATGAACCTACGACATATCTTACACAACCTTTATTTCAAGCATCGGTGATCTGAAAATCTAGAAACATGCCATTGTAGCTCACAGATAAGGTGATGTGAACAGCTTTTTTTCCTTCCATCACATTGTTAACCTTTATTTCAATTGTACATTTTAGATTTCTAGTATTATTTAAACCATAACCTGGCCTTTATAGGCTCATTGGTGCACTTAGTTTTCACTGCTTCTGTGATGGATTTAATCCTAATTACTCAGCTATGATGGCTTCCTTTGGTGGCACTGAGACATCAACAACCCTGACACTAATGTAGGTTTGAAATGAACATGAGACAGTTTAACACTTGAACTAATAATACAATAATACATAGCGTAATGACTATGTACAGTATATGACTCACCCCTGTTACATAATCCCTGTTTATTTTTAGAAGTACAATAGAACACTGAATGTATAATTGTATGTTATTTAAGTTATTATTCTCTTTGGTTGAACTACCAGGCTAACAAAATCTCTACTTTCAAATATCCAATCCATGATTAAATATATTATTCACTTCCAGCCAGAGGACAGTGTTGAGATTTTGTTGTTTAGATATTTGCTATATTTCCACTGGAAATTTGAGCTCTCCAGCTCAAGTAAAACTGCCAACTTATGTCAGCTGTAATCTACAGTGCAATCTCGAGCCTTTTTCCCACCAGGTACATCATGAATGTTCAAATCTTCAGCAAGGATTTGTCATGTGTCATGCGTTTCACAGCCCGTTCGATGCAAACTTTGCACCATTAGACATAGTGTAAACAGAATACGCCTACCTCTTACATCAGCATAGATGTGAAATCTGGAGTATTTGTGCTTGGGAATCCCCCCCCCCCCCCCTTACTATAACTTTTTAGTACCATAGAAGGACTAAATAATAAATATAGGGAAAATTTGCTTTTCTCTCTCACACACACAGACTTTACACTACCACTGTGGCTTTTCAGAACAAGGTTCCATAACCCACTTCAGAAGAAGGCTTTTAGCATTAAATTTACCACAGGATGTCTTTTAAGCTCCCGTAATACCACAGTATTCCTCCTAAGTACTGGAGACTGATACACCACTATCGTAAGCAGCTTCTAGTTTGGCACCTCCACTGTTGTAGGGACAGTGACAGAGAATCTGAGAATCAATATTTCAGTGCATAAAGGAAATGTATAGAACTTTCAGTTTACGTCCTCCCTATTAACTTTCTTTAGCCATATTTAACTCTCTCTATCCATTAATCCCCTCGAAACATTACAGTAGAGAGAACCCTCAACATAATGTCGAATGTTCAGCTTCTACTTAGATTTGATACTTTTACAAGTTCATAAATCTGACAAGGAATTACACTGCATTTATATATTTATGTTCGGTCTTTTTTTTTATTGTAATCTGTTGCTCTCTTCTCCGTCATTGAATACATCACATAGATATCTATATAAATGCTTTGTCTTGCCCAATAAAATTATAATAAAAAACACAACCTAAATCTATCTGTTTATTTTTCATCTTAGTAAAAACAGGTACAAATTATAGGTACACTATATTGCCAAAAGTTTGTGGACACTTGAATAATTACACCCATATGTGCTTTTTAAACAGCACATTCCAGATTTAGTCCCACTTTGCTGTTAGAATACACTCAACTCTTCTGGGAAGGATTTCCACTAGACTTTGGAGTGTGGCTGTGGGGATTTGTGCTCATTCAGCCGTCAGAGAATCAGTGTGGCCGGGCATTGATGCCGGACGAGAAGGCTTGGAGCTTGGTGGCGAGCCGGTTCATCCTAAAAGGTGTTCAGTGGGGTTGAGGGCTCTTTGCATGCTACTCAAGTTCTCCCACACAAACCTCATGAACCTCACTTTGTGCACAGGGGCTTTGTCATGCTGGAACATGTTTGGGCTCCTTAGTTCCAGTAAAGGGGAATTCTTAATGCTAAAGTCATTGTAGACAATTGTGTGCTTCAAACTTTATTGCATCAGTTTAGGGATACACACACAGTATGGGTGTGATAGTCAGGTGTCCACATACTTTTGGTCATATAGTGCAGGTAGTAGGGGTGTAACGATAAAGCGTATCTTATCAATCAAAATGGGGCTGACGATTTGATGCATCTTCGTACTGAACAATACATTCAACAGACTGTATAAAAAAGTAGGCTAGTCATCATAAAATACTGCTTTTATTACGTGATGTGTAATAAACTCATTCAAGCCCACAGCTCCTCCTCTGACAAAGCAGCTTCCTTTTTTCTCAATTCAGCAAAGGCTACAGGGGTTTAAAAAACAACAACACACTTCTCATAAGCACACCGTTTTTCACGAACAAACACACTGGAATACTAGCAGGAAAAGCAGCAATGACTAGAACTGGAAGATTTCTGCAAGTGTAAGGGAGCGCTTCGGCTTCCCAGTAAACACTGATGCTGATGGCCAGTGAGTTCTGGACCAAAAGACTACAGTGTCCCAAATCTGCCAACTATGAGAACAATACACAGGTGCTAATACCACAGACATGTCTGACATCACCATTCTGCATTGTCTCAAAGACTAGACAAAAACATGAAGCAGCACACACACACACACACACACACACACACTATGTGTACACACATATTAAACTCTCTGCTACATTCATCGAACCATCCATCCATCTATCGAATTTTCTGTACTGATTATCCAAGGGGAATCCATTCACACACTACAGACAATTTGGAAAAACCACTCAGCCTACAACACATGTCTTTCGACTGGGGGAGGAAACCAGAGTACCCAGAGGAAACCCCTGAAGCAAAGGGAGAATCCTTGGAGATCAACAGGATTCAAAAACACATCTAGGGCTACAGAGAGCTACATGATTCTAACTAACAGCAGAATGTAAAAACTCCTGTGCTTCACACATGCCTGCTTGTTAGTCACACCAGTTAAAGCTTAATCATGGGTCATTTTATTACGTTCAGGTTTTGCTTCATTATCTCCTGCTAAGAGTCTGACAAGCAATCACTGTGTCTTTATTAAGTTTCAATTATTATACTTTTATAATGTTTATCAATTTAAGACGGAAACCCGAGGCACATATTCAGGCAGTGCTTCCTTTTTTGGTATCGAAAATGTATTGAGACACTACATTACTGTATCCTATCAAATTACAATTTTGTGTACCGATACACCCCTAGTACTGTTGGCAGCCATAAACTCTTCTGTGCTAAAATATTAGACATGGTGTAAAAATTACATTGATGCTGGGTAATTTATGAGTATTTCTTTATACCACACGGTGATCAAAAGAACATATACATTTATTGTAGGTTTTTTTTTTAGTTATAATAACTCACTGCCAAAAACCTAATCCTAATAATCGACTAATTACGCAGCTCACATATCATAACACCAACATAATGCTAATGTGCTCAGCTGGCTGTCCATATGGTAGACCAGTGTTTCCTAATCCTGAACCTGGTGTTCACTTCATATGTGAATGTTTTTATAGCTCCCATCTCAAGCTGCAACATGTGGACAAAATAAAAGAATGCAATTATATATGGCTGCTGTGATAAACCTTGCAATATAATACAAATACCAAGGTGAACTTTTGACATCAGTGTGCACTGATTCAAAAAAGCTGTGTCAGTCCACACACACACCCCCACAGAAACACTCGTAGAACAGCTGAGGATAGTTACAATGGTCACAACACACTACTAAAATATTTATGCTGCGTCCCAATTCGCCTACAGTCCGTCCTAAATAGTCTCCGGGATTAGAATTACTGTGACCCAAATCGTATTATGTTGACACGATTCCCAGAGGCACCCGGAAGCTCTACTATTTCCACTAGATTTTCGAAGCGTTGAACCGTGGACATTTTTTCAGCGAATATTGCCCACAATATGGGCAATATCCTCGTGTGAAGGAGGAGGAGTTTTGTGACGGTTTGCTTCACCGAATTCAAGGATGCATTTTAGAGAAGTGTGGAAAAATAAATCAAGGGAATGGTAAATTAAACTATATAGTATATATTATATAAGGAATAATGAATGAAGAAAAGCTGAAATGCAGTGAGGAGTTTGTTTACGCTGACAGTGTGCATATCTAGGCAACAACCTTCTCTTTCATTACACGATGTGTTAGTATGTCCCAGTACTGGCATACTCTTTTGCTACACTCTCGAAAGTATATACTTTTTCTTCACAAAAAGATCACATACTTTCAGTGCGTAGTATAAGTAGGCGAACTGAGACGAAAACACTACTAAAACACTGGGGCATCCTGGACAGAGAAATCCAGGCAAGCAGACAGCACAAACGGGGCTACATCCAAAATTATAGGATTATGACAAAATCAAGGACAATTTTCCAAAAATCGCCAGTGTATTTATTGTTTCATTTCATTTACTGAAAACAGTCAAAAGATATTTAGTTTTTGTGTATCTCGGCTGCTTTCTCTTTCAATATTAAGAGTAATGCGACTTCTCAGTCACAACCATTTATTAAGTGTAAAGAATTCTGCAATAGTGCTATATTTACAATTACCTTGTTAATGTTATTAAAGCGCCTTCCATGTCCACTACCAATGAAAACAGAGCTTTGGTCCTCTGTTTACATGCCAGTTGTATCTTCTCTTTGCAGAGTTGGCTGGAAGCGTCTCTTTCTGGGGCTGCCCTAAACTGCACCTGGGACAGATTGATGGTTTGTCACTGGGAGACCATTACAGCCAGTTGAGTCTGCGACTTGCATTGCAGGGTCTGTTTCGGGGGCCAGAGCTCAAATGTAATGCTTTAGCCAAACCTACCCATGCCAAAGATATTGTTGTGTGGTATATTAATAAACCTATCAATCTATCTGCCCTTGCAGATGAGAATGTACCCAAGCCAGTCCTGTGTCCAGTGAGAGCTCTCAAGTGCTATGCAGAAGTGAGTGCAAGATGGCCAGTATTTAGGTGCTTTGAGGAGCACCATAAAGAGGCTCCGCTGTTAATCCATAGGGTAAAATAAGTGATCGTGCACGCATACTTGAATGCTTGGCAAGACGCATCTCCTTAAAATCAAACAAATGTCAAACAGGATGAGCGGGATTTACAACAACAAAAAAATAACCACACGCCTCTAATCAAGTGTACATCTCTAGTCAAGAAGAATTATGAACTCATATGATGAGTTCATAATTTGAACTGTCAGTGCCATAATTCACAGACCATGCTTATTATTATAGTGTATTAGCTCGTAATTAATATTTGAAGTCTGGGTAGTCTCATACAACGATTTTTTCAAGATGAGCTCTCAGGAGCGGCGTCATCGTCATCATCATCATCCTCCTCAGCTGGACACTCGAGCTGTCGATCCAAATCTCACTAGCACATGAAAGTAAAGCGCTGTTAATCCCACCTACAAGAGAGGTTTGTGCCAGAGTGGTGAACGTAAATGTTAACGAAAACTGCCAGTGAATTCATAAACCATAATTAGCGAAAAGGAAGCTTAGAAAACTGTTAACAAAGAACGCTGTTTATTTGAAGACCGTGTTACATTTTTGCCACCGAGTTCACTGTTTTCACTTTCAGCGTTTTTCTTCTTTCTCATTGAAAAGTTACGTTCAATACTTCTGGCACCTTTGGCACATATTTAATTCCATAGTTTTCTCAATGTTTCCCTAACCCAGGGAAATTGTTAATTTAGAAACAAACAAACAAACAAACAAACAAAAACAAAAAAACACACATTGTAGTTTAGGCCACGCCCACTTCCTGTTTAAATTCAAACACAGATAGTTATGGATATTTGGAGCACTAAAAAGTTACCATACAAGAAAGAAAGGGCTCCAAGTTGAACCGTTTTTAAAAAGATAATATCCCTTCATGATTTAATGAACTTATAATTAAAATTTAATGAAATAAATGTTTTCATTTAACATCAACCAGAAGTCCAGAACCGCTTATACTTATAAATGGTTTTGGACGTGTGGGCGGAGCCTAAAGTCACGTGCACTGAACACCAATAGGCACCCTATACTTGAAAAGGTCTTTAAGATATGTAGTAGCAAGGCTGTTCTTCCCCCCTTAATATAATCCTATCGGTTTAACTAAACGCATACGAGCATGCTG
Organism: Ictalurus punctatus; assembly: GCF_001660625.3. Taxonomy (NCBI): domain Eukaryota; kingdom Metazoa; phylum Chordata; class Actinopteri; order Siluriformes; family Ictaluridae; genus Ictalurus; species Ictalurus punctatus. The sequence continues at coordinate 24,552,498 of NC_030420.2, forward strand.
AAGATAAAAACACACACCACAACATTTCAGTACAACAAAGAGAAAGTTTTTAAAAGATATATCTATCTTTTTATTAGCTATTAAGACTCATTCCTCACAGTAACTATGAGACATAAGCAACATAAAAGCATTATAAAGTTAATAAAAATCCTGGTTCACGCGACTCGAGTGACCGCCCTAACAGCAAGTTTTTCTGTTTGCTTGGTTTGGTTTCACATAACGTGTAAAACGTCTACAACTGAATAAAAAGTTGTGTTCAGCAATTGTCCAAGTATACCAAAACGGAAATAGAGCTCTAAGTAAGGACTTTGTAGGTCGTAAAACCGCTTAGAAAAATGTAAAGCGTAACTTTGACGCCCCACTTACCCTGTAACTGCAGCACTCCGATTCAGAAAGTATCTCAGGAGTTTAGTGGATAAAAAGGTGCTAATGTTTTCGCACACTACACGTTGTGCAACTTGATTCTAGATTTAAACGAGACAGGACAGCTAATTTAAGAGGGAAAGAAAGCACAAAGATAAACGTGAATGTTGTTGAGCCGTTAAGTGTCTTCCTGTCCCTGCTCGGTGAGAAAGTAGCACTGAGGTTAAAGCGCTTTACAGTAGATACACGCCCACTGACACCCAGCGATGAGTTCACTCGGAGGCTGAAACGGAAGTGTTTTACTGGCGGATGGCAACACCTAAATTAGTATAGTGCAAAGTTGCAAAAAAACTCGTTTTTTTGTTTTGTTTATTGGTGTAAAAATGAATGGCAACATAATGACATTGCTATTTTGGCTACATGTAGCTGTGTGGGTTTTCTGCAGGTTCTCAGGTTTCCTCAAACTGTCCAGTTAGGCAGACTGGCTATGCTAAATTACCTGTGTGTGTGTGTGTGTGTGTGTGTGTGTGTGTGTAAGCCCTGCAATGGACTGGTGTCCTGTCCAGGGTGAATTATCCCATCTTGTGCCCTAACCAGGATAAAGCCATTAAGGAGGACAATGGTATGATTCATCACGTCTGAAGTTAGATATAATTCATATGTCTGCAAGAGTTGCATAGGAGTGATGAATTGTAAATGAGTAATAAACATCCGAGAGATGTGATTTGAGGTCAGAGTTGGGCTAAGGAGGCTTATATGAAGGGTGACACCTTGTGCCAACTATGTGGCAAACCAAGTGCATTCCTCTTCTTTCTTTCTTTCATTCTGTCTTATTCTAAACCACTAAACCATATGACACCTATGATGCATAATAAATGGTTATTTATTGCAATATTGGCCTTGGCGAGCGTGAGATCAGCGAACACAATGTAACTCATCCCTCTTAACTGTTTTATAGTGGCCATTTCCGGACCAATCCCAGATGTTTTTTTGGGTTTTAACCATATAAATATGCTGACATCTGTGACGCATAAACTCCAAATATGCCAATGGAATGCTATCACATGTATATGATAGGTTTTCTCAGAGCAGTGGGGGTGTGCTGCAATGTTTAACCAGCTTTATGAGCAGTCGTTGTGCCATTGTGTAGGTGAGTTATCGCATGACTCGGGGCTCAGAGGGCAGAAGTTCTAAAGTACTGTTACTAATACTAAACTTTCCATGGTGAGATTATAGGACTGACCTGGTCAGATTTTCATCAACCATCATTTACTGTTTTACATTTACAATTATTGGACTGTCCTCATTGGCTTTATATCGATCTTTAATATAAAAAAGAAAAATCAAAAATGGAGAAAAAAAAAAGCTTACAGGTACCAAATGCCAAAACCACCTAATTACAGAGAAGCCTGTCTTTTCTGTTTGAGAGAATTAATTTATTAGTCATTGAGGTTAGAGATAATTAGAGGTTTCTCCCAGGTTTAGCTTCAGTGTTGTTAGTAGATTATCTGACGCTGTGCAGTGTGAGACACGTCTATAAAGGATAAAAAAAACCAGCCTCAGATTTGTTTCTTACCTTTTATCTTGGTTTTTAACTCACAGGTTAAGTCTTGGCCTGGACTAATTTATATTTTCTACAGGGTCTCTCCTTTAATAATCTTCTAAGTCTAAGACCAGGCTTAGCCTGTGTCTGCAGAACCAGGTGAGTCACACAGAGTCGATTTCCTGTACATTATTTGCTATGTATTATTTTCAATTGTCAATAACTTAATGGGCAGATGGGCAAGGTTAAGGCTTAACCAACTGTATGTCCATAGCGTTAGACACAAGATACAATTTATAATTCTTTCATGCTATTTACAAAGCTCTATATTTGTGTGTGATTTTATGAATTGGACAAAACATAGCCTTACTTGCAGGATTTGCAGAAATATTAGCGACTGTTTCATTATATGGTTCATAAAAAAGACCCTAGATGTTTATTATGTATTATGGGATGATGTTATATGAAGTTAAATCAGGTGCAGTATTTGTGCCAAAACTAAATCTGAGTCCAAATCTTACCCCAGCACCAGTGTTGGCAATACAAAACATACATTTAATAACATTATCGTAAAAATGTCCAGAGAATAGGTTTTGACTGACAAGCATAAACTCATATAAATGTCTATTCCATCGACTTCCATCGTTCCATTTGATTACAGCTAAAACACTTGAGATCAGGCTCATTATGTCTTTGGACCATGTTTTAAGATTATAGAATTAGGATTAGACATTAGTGAGGTCAGCAGCAGAGAGGTTTCTGGCTGGACTGTTTTCTGGCTGGGGTGTGGCATCCTCACAGCTCGCGTTTAGAGACGTGATGTCCACTCCACCATGGCTCTTCAGATTGAAGCTTACCTGAGGCTGAAAAAAGGAATGTGAATTGAATTTTTTGCCTATTTCCCTTAAGACCCACTTAATGCAATCACTGAAAATGTGATCTCAAGCAAAAACATAAATAAAAATCCATGAGATCTCGTGCAAAATAGATTTACATGCTAACACATCGCTCTGTCAGAAGTGGCTGACAGATATGCATCAGATTGGAATTTTAAAAATAATTAAAATATGTACTCATAATTGTCACTGTTAATTTTTACTCCTGAAGAAATAAATGTCTCACCCTGACTTTGAGCTGTCGGAAGGAGTGTTGGCCATCATAGTGGCTTATCGTGGAGCATCCCAGAGAGCTCTGACGGGGTATAGTAGGTGAAGTTCCCACGGTCTCAACTTCCTGTTCAACCAGTTCCAGTCTGTATGGGCACAAAGACAATGTTTAAAGCTACAATAAAAATAATGGGTCAGAGTACTATTTTATACTGCATACTACTTTACTGACTAGTGAGTCCTCAAACTCTTAACACACAAGTCCACAAAGACAATGTCCAAAACTGCATGGTATCAGTGATCTTGTACTTGAGTTCTAGACTTGGACTGAAGCCACAATTGTGTAAGTTGACGTGGACTTGCCTATGTACGATTCAATACTCAGCTTCGACTAGAGAAAATCTGGACTTGGTTTGGGCTTTATAGAATGCTGCATGCACTGATATGTAAATAAATGATCCTTCAACATTAAGTAATGTTACATAAACTATGTTATTCATTCATTCATTCATTCATTCATTCATTTTCTTCTGTTGTTCCTGCTTGGGGTCACAACAGGCTGAGAAGGTCAGTTCAGACATCTTTATCCCCAGCCACAGATTCCAGCTGCTCCTTTGGGTTCCCCAGACTTTCCCAAGCCAACAGTGAGATGTGATATCTCCAGTGGGTCCTGGTCTACCCAGGGGTCTCTGTCCCGTGAGACATTCCTGATAGCGGGGGGACCAGGCAGCATCACTGCAAGGTGCCCAAACCACTGCAATTCGCTCCTGGAATTCATTAAGGTAGCCAAGGTCCCCCTGTCCACCAGGACCCCATTTAAGACCCGACTGGGATTTGACTTGAATAAAAGCTAATGGATTCAAGACCTGATTTGGATTTGACTTGAGTAGCATTTAATTGATTTAAGACTTGACTTGGCTGTGAGGCTGGGATGACTGGCTCGATTTTTGACTTAGTAGCTGCTGACTTGTTTTGGGCTTGGGAAAATTGTTTTGGACTTGATGGCAAGTGACTATAATCAAGTTACCATATAATTACAACTAGTTGCATATTTATTATGCTGCCATGCAGAGTTTTATATGAATGTAGCCATACATTTTTTTAAAAGACAATAAAACATCTCCCCCCTCTTTCACCTTGCAGCAGCAAGGAGGGCTTTCATTTCTTCACTCAGGTGCTGACGGACCATGTGCTTGCTTGCAGAGATACCTAATGCTGTTGCCATGGAGTCTGTGTTAAAGGAAGGATCAAGCACCATGACAGCACCATGAATACCACTGTTTTGAAGACTGCCAGAAAACTCCTGAAACAACACATGCACAAAATTTCAACCCTGACCTCTTACTCTATAACCAACTGTATGACTTCATTTACAATTACTCATTTTTTCCATTCACTGTTTTGTTTCCTCAGTCAAACTATATATTATTACACCTTTATAAGAATATAGAAAATGTAAATTAGGTTTTGACCTCCTTCAATCCTCAAAGAACTAGATGAATTTGATGTCAAACAATCAGTTAAAGGTGCATTATTAATTTAAAAGGTGCAAATGAATTTCCTCCATCAGTATTCCTCTCTACGCATGCATGTACCTTCAGGTCGATGTCCCTGAGCCATTTAATAATGCGCTGGCAGGTCCAGACCAGAAGGTCTGAGTTCTGGTTCTCACAGTCTTCTCGCCTTGCTTGCAGCAGCTTCAGAAATATACAATATATGATATATTATGGTATTAGTAATACGTTTGTATAATACATGCATGCATGCATTCATATGCTGTACCTCTTTATTAAAGTTAAGCATGTGTAGGAGCTGGATTCCCAGCAGCAGGCTGCTCTGGTGGGCTTTTTTGGACACATGCAGGTGCTTTTCCAGGTCTGCTCGTGTGAGTGTGCTCAATAGGCGTCCATCGACTAAGTGCGTGTGGAAGAACTGGGAATACTGCGGCAGGCCTACGTCATTTAACCATGCCTGCGCCACCCAGTGGTGGTCAAGATCTGCAGCATTCGATAGTCTGACAGCACACACACACACACAAAACACTTTGAGTCCACCTAGTTACAATATACATGTTAGAAATATATGTGACAGGTGTGTATAGCAGCGTTTGTGTGCACAGTAGATAATATTGTGGTCAGACTGATTACACTGGTTAATTACTTTGCCATGTTTATTTTCCCTTCGTTTATGGCAGCAGCAGTGATTATGTGTTCAAAGCAAAGAAAAGAATTAGTTTCGATTTGGCTGTTTTGTTTAAGTGAATGATTTTCTGACAGCTTGTGTGTCTCACCCATGACCCGATTCAGCCTGTCTGTAATCCTCTATGGCCAGGCGCAGTTTTCTGCGATGCATAGAGTTGCTGATCCCCAAACCAGCTTCCAGATCTATGTCAGTTAAGACTAACATCACCTAACACACACATACACATGGCTATGAGTATAAGTGTGACAGATATTATGGCTTACAGTGTATAGCGAGTGTTTTATTTCACGTGTACTAAGCATCTACACTGGTGATTTCAATCAGGTTAACTGGTCATTAGCAGTAGTGTCTGCTATAAAAATCCTAACACAGAGATATACTTTAAAGACATAAAGAAACTAGCAAACATATAAACATGTTAAATAGCTGTTATAACCAGGCAACAACAACAAAAAAACAAAAACAAATGAATTTTACAGAATATCAATTTGTAAATAAGTAAAAAAAAAAAAATATTTTTAAAATTGCACTGGCGACACAGTACAGCTAAAAAAAAAAACACAGCTAAGTAGTTAACTTAGCTAATGTTAACTCTCCATCAGTAGCTATCAGTCTTTGCAAAATAGCTAGCTAATATTGAGCTCTTACATTGTGTAAAACAATAGGTAGGTTTGCTTGCAGGTTTTTATGTAAGTGTGTTTAAAAATTTTTTACAGGTAATTGCGACTTTATATCTCAGAATTGTGACTTTATTTTCTCAGAACTGCAAGTTTACATCTTGCAATTCTGACATTTTGTACACGCAATTTTAGATGTCCACTTGACATTTAGTGAGTTACAAAGAATCAAAGAATGCACCGACAAAGAGTCAATCATTCTCTATAAACAGGCTATATAAGAACACTCATCAGCTAGTCAAGACAAAGAAAACCAGACATTAGCGAGCACTTCTTACTTAAAGTTAGTCACATTTAGGGTACTGCGTCAAGTGGACGTTTAGATTGCGAGTAAAAAAAGAGTCAGAATTGTGAGTTGTAAACTCGTAATTTTGAGAAATAAGGGAAAAATTGTGTGATATGATTTAAAGATTTAAACTCGCAATTCTGAGAAATTTAAGTCAGAATTGTGAGAATAAAATCACAGTTCTGAGATATAAAGTCGCAATTATCTGTTACATTTTTTCCCCTTTGTGGCAGAAATGGACTTTCATTAAAAACCTGCTAGCAAACCTACCTACTGTTTTACAAAATATAAGAGCTCAGTGTTAGCTAGCTAGTTTGCAAACACTGATAGCTACTGCTGGAGAGCTAACATTAGCTAAGTGAACTACTTAGCTGTGTGTTGTTGTTTTTTTAGCTGTATTGTGTAGCCAATGCTATTCTTACTTACTTTCATTTTTTACCTTTCTGTTTTCCCCCAATATGTCAAAGGAAACCTTCATGAAAATCATGAGAGCACAATCATGTTTACAAATCTAAGCCCCAGACAACAGTAACAGAGAGTGGCTCAACAGGTTCACTGTTAACCATAATCAAGCCCTGAGAAATGAAAAAAGTGATATAATCTGATGAGTCACCTTTCACCCATACTCCACAATTATATGTGGAGAAAGCCAAAATATGCATTTAAACTTCCAGAAAATCAGCTGTTATGCTGCTTTCATAACGTATTGGGTAGCTATGCCGTCAACAGATCTGGTAATTGCTCTGTATTGTCGTTTAAAGGTCAAGAAGTATGAGGCCATTTTATTGGACCAGGTGCACCATATGGCGCCACACTTTTCCCTTATGGTGCTCTGATGTTGATAATGATGATAATGCACCGATATGCACTACTAAGCAAATTATCATGAACATCAGGATGAAGACAAACTGCCTTAATTGCAGAATTACCAGACCTAAATATTTCTGCGCCTTTACAGGAAAGTACAGAATGTGAAATCAATTTAGACCTCCTTCATTTCTCAAAGTACTGGATGCATTTTTTCCTCAAATATTTAATTAAAGCTGCTACTGGTAATTTTAAATATCATAATAATCATGTAATTTCAAAGGCACCTGAGGAAAAAAAAACAGTGATTTGCAGTGACGTTAAAACACATTTTTCACTTTCATACTTTTGTTTACATTTTTATGCTCTTTTTGTTTTCTTAAAAAGGCAAATCACAAAACATTAGGGACTGCAGAGACCAGTCAACTAATACATTCACTAGTTGCCATTGACTATGTTTACATGCATATAAAACTCAGTTGAAGGTCTATATTCAGGTTGCAGCCATATTCCGAATACGATGTTTATATGTGCACAGGCATCACAATATTCCTGTATACATAAATGCATCCGTTTAGCCTGAGTTGCCGTTACTAAATACCTAGCCTACAGCTAAGCATCTTTTAGCACCCACAGTTCCTTGCGGATTGAGCGTGTACATAGATCTCCTTTCAGTGGGTTTTCTGAATAAGATGTTTACATACAACAAATTCTGATTAAAACAGGGAAATTCCAGATGTCGAAATCAGAATTTGGGGAATCAGAATACTGTCTTAATCTGAATCGGATTGCGGTGTTTACATGACTCTAATTAGAATATTGCCAGAATCTGATTAATAGCGGAAGATTGATGTGCATGTAAATGTAGTCATTGTGGGGAGCTGGAGAGTAGTCAGGTCAGTTGGAAAAAAACTGTAATTGGTACATCATTAAATAGTGAAATATGACAAAAAGTTTTATTATTTTGTATATTTGTTGCATTGATTTATTTACTTTTATCGTTAACATTGCCTAAAAAACGCATTGAAGCTGAACATATTATTTATCACCTGTGTATGGCTGTTAATTGAAGTGGAGTTTGACATGACTGTGCTGCAAAAATCAAACTGATCAAATAAAAATAGCAATGTCCTGAAACAGTTTTTGCTGTAACTATGGAAAAGACACCTGCTACAACACATACAATGGAGTCCAAATGTCTGAGATCACATTGAAAATCTCTTGTTTTTGGTTTTTTTTCCCCATTTATGTACAACCGGAAATAAACAAAGTTTTAATGAAATAATTAAAACAAAGAAAATGAAATGTTCAAAATCCCAAATATTCAGTATTCAAGATTGTGCAAGATTTGTTGGTCACTGTTTGAATTTCAGCAAATTTGTTAGTTAGATACAGTTACATTTATATAGCGCATTTCTAGACACTCAAAGCGCTGTATATAGTATAGCGGGGGGATCTCCTCAACCATTAGTGTGTAGCATCCACCTGGATGATATGACAGCAGCCATAATGCACCAGAACGCCCAGCACACTCCTTTGTACAAAAGGTCCTTTGACTCCTTTGTACAAAAGGTCAGATAGTCCTTGAGATTTATCCCTTCTGCTGAAGAATGTCTTCAGACAACACTCCAATAGATTTCATCTACCATGAATCATCAAATTTTCCACAGACTTGTAGGGTTCATGCCAGCTCGAGTCCAAACCGTCATTAAAGCAAAAGGGAGAAACACCAAATAGGAAGAAAAGTTAAATATTCTGCATTTCTATAAAACTCAAGTGATTTGTAATGAAACATTTTGCAGTAAATTTATAAAGCTTGCAAAATAGAAGCATGTTCTTTAGTGATCTTAGACTTTTGGACCCCATGTGTATATGTATTTTCAACAGAAGTGGTGAAGTTGGATAAGAGGAAGATACAGACTCTAAATATTATAAATTATATCTTAATATTATAGTATGGCATGTTGGCATGGTGAAGTGTATATTGTATAATCATTATTATTTTTCATACTGTATGTAAGGATAGTGTACTGTATAATATACTATGTATTATAGTGAACAGGTTAACAGGTAGCAAAATGTACAGTAAAGCTAATATGCATACAGCTGTTTATAGTATTTTCTGACCTTGCCACTCTTTACGTTGTCTGCACAGGCACGGATGTACATGGGCATGGCCATGATGACCTCGAGCCAGGCCTGAACAGTGCCAGCTCGCCACCGGGACATGGGCACGGCCCGCGCCAGCTCCACCTGCTGCAGTTTGTCAAGCTGCTCCTCACTGTCCGACAGGTTCGCACTCAGACGGCCCGGGCTGGACAGGCTGTCAGAGTCTGAATCAGTGGACGAGGGGAAAGAGGCAGAGCTATATGCAAGAGACTATTTTTTAGGCAGCAGTGATGGTCTGTGGCTGACACACATACTGAGTCATGTGTAATTATAAATATTTACTTTGAAATGACTTTTTGGGGAAGAATTATGCATGCAGAAAAGGCCACTTAAGACAAATGTAAGTATTTTAGAGCAGCAGCAAATCATTTAGAGCCAATCACCTGAACTGAGAAATTACAGTATGAATTACACTGAGAGATCAGCGCTAGCAGGCATATGGTTAATAATTAAAAGACTGTCAGATCAGCAAGTGTTGCAATCTCAAAAACATTATAGTACAGACATCATTAGAGATATTCTAGGATGGTAGACATGGTGTCACATTTAACACTCTCATGGTTAAGATGTTAATGAAAAACCACACTCAAACACAGTAAATATGCTGATATTGCAATATTTGTGATGTTGCTTAGTAGGGTTGCATGGTATACTGGTACTACGGTAGTACCATGATACTAAAGCTTCAAAGTACCGCCGATGCTGCTGCATTAAAAAACAAAACAAAAATAGTATCATCATCAATACGGTAGTACTGTAAGTAGTGTTGTACATGCGGCGGTTAATACTATTCTCGCTAAAACGACACATCTCACTGCTTTTGCAGAATACACAAAGTTTAGTCACTCTTCATTTAACCTAAATTCTTTACCTTAATCTTTAAAGATTTCCTGTTTTCCAAGCAAGCTAATGTTATGCTAAACGCTGCGTGTAAATAATCAAATTAGCCGTGTTTGCTAGTAAGCGAGTGCATGTTCCCAATTTTTTCCAAATTCAGTTATTTATTCCTATTACTATTATTCGATGTGTTCATTCTTAGTACTCTGGGGACAATTTTCATTTGCATCATTTATATAGATTAACACAATAGATGAACTATGTGTCACATTGAACTAGTTGCTTGCCAATTGTATGATTGTTCTGGAGTTTTTCCAATAGCCAGTTATTCCTTCTCATTAATAAAGTATATAGGGTAAAATGTTTCATTTTTCATTTACATCTACTTATTACTGTGGTATCGTGATACCAAGTAAGATATGTTTATGGCATCGTGACAACCCTAGTGCTTAATGATTTGCATGCTAATTTGTTAGTTGCACAGGATGACGCTACAGCATGGCACCAGCAGATGGCAGTACATATTTATCCTTACCTCAGTTCTATTCTCATCTTCCCTCTCTAAGGGTTAAGGTGATGTCAGCTCACAAAGATATTCAAAGTGACCTAATGTGCAGAACCATATTCCCTCCCTGAGCACTGCTTATTCTCCTAACATTCACATCTCATTACATTCGAACATGAATGCTCACGAGACTTGCATTGGACGAAAACATCTGACAAATATATATAACTGAACTGGCTAATTCTATTATGATGATTATTACTGTTTTAGTATTGCTTCTGGGACTATACCCGGCACTAAGACTGTTTGATTGTGCAATCTAGGATGTTATTTTTCCCCAAACAGGTACCACACACACTTCTGCTTAAACAGACACATAAACAACATTTACAAAGCGGGAATAGTATATACCGTGTGTGTGAATATTAGAGTTTAGAGAGAGAACATTTATTGTTAGTAATGCTAACCGAAAGCAGCTTGAAAATGGAGGGATGGGCAATATGACAAAAATCACAATATTTAAAGACATTTCTACGATAAATGATATGGATCCCAATATACAGACTTACAGAGGAACTGACAGTAAGAGTACTGTTGCGTCCGAAAGAACCTGTGAATTTATTAGATGTCTACGAAAAACAAGCTGCTTGACACTGAAAATTAGTGTTACTGAAAACAATGAAATCTGTAAAAATGACCATTTTAAAGATTCAGTACAAAAATAATTCACATCAAATCAGCTCCTTCCAATTTCTATTCCGTTTGTAATGATTATTTTTAAATTGCTAAAATGATTTCAAAAGGGGTGGCTTAGTGGTTAGGACGTTTGCCTCGCACCTCCGCCCTTCGTGCATGGAGTTTGCATGCCCTCGCCATGCATCATCGGTTTCCTCCGGGTACTCCAGTTTCCTCCTCCAATCCAAAGACATGCTGACATTGTAGGCTGATCGGTGTTTCAAATTGTCTGCGGTGTGTGAATGTGCACACGATTGTGCTCCGCGATGGGTTGGTACCCCACCAGCGTGTCCCCTGCCTCGTGCAGAGTTCCCTGGGACAGGCACCAGACTCCACTGTGTAGGATAAGCGGTATGGAAAATGGATGGATGATTTGAAAAAATTATTTTAAAAAAGATACAACACCAGCAATATCTTAAAAAAAATTGTACTGACAATTTACCAAAGTATTATACTGTCATATTGCCCAACCCTAAAGACAACTGCTGCTGACGATTTGGGGAACCCTAAACCTTTAGCATCAAACCACACACGCAAGTCTCCTCAGCCTTTACCATTTGTGGCATTGGTTTTATTTCAAAATAATAACTTCTATAATAGTTTTAACATTTGTTTCCATGCTATTTAGATCTCTATGATTCTGACAATCCCAGACAGCCATGAAGAGGTTTCTTTACTGTTAAAAGCTACGTTACTCCCTCATAGAGAGTTCATTTAGTATTCACATTTTCACAACATCAAGTTTTAGCCATGGAATGAAAAGAAGAAAGAAGAAAAAAAGAAAGAAAGAAAAAAAAAAGACAAAAGGCAAGAAGTGAGTCATACGCCTCTTATGATATGTTGGAAACCTGGGCTTTGTTAAATACACACAATCCTATTTCATCTGCAAAGCAGCAATGACAGCTGTGTTTCCATGACACCCCTTCCTACGTCGGAGGAGGAGAGGCAAAACTTCCCTTAAGCCACTGATCTCATACCAAATCTGCAATTTTGGGGGGTTGAAAAAACAAAACAAAACAAAAAAAAAAACAATGGTTTCATGATTATTTGAGCAGAGCAAATTGGTCATAGATCAGTGTTGAAGGGAAGCCCATATCCAGTGTGCCAGGTTGGTTAACAGCATTCCTGTCAGAACGGCAGGCAGAATCAGTTTATAAACATTTCCTTTCCCATAATCGAGAGCTGAGCGTGACATTATGTGGGTCGGAAATGTGTAAGGATTCCATTGAGGTTCTTCGTTCTTGATATGCATGGTGTGTGGTTGGCGTGTGAATTAATGAGAGGCTCAGACCAGGTGGTGTGCGCATGGCCGGAGCCTCATCATTCAGTGTGCTTGGCCTCGGAATTAGATCTGCCTGCCACTTCTCAGCAGGAAAACATAGCAAACATGGTCAACGACCCACACACAACAGACAAGGTTAAATTAAACCAAACGCATTTAGGACGAGACATTTACAAGCACGGGATGTACTACAATGCACTTGTTATTTACAAATCCAGCAGGTCCTTCAAGTTTCCAGAGAAAGTACAGCAAGATCCAGTGTAGATGAGGGATGGAAAGGTTAGGAGATGTAGCGCAGGCGTGCCGCAGGACTGATCCGAGTTTGTGCTTCTAAACTTGTGCTTTTGTAGTCAGCAGCAATGCAGAGCGCAAAAACACACACACACACACACACACACACACACACACACCTCATAGGCTCATAATGATACTCTCTCACTCACACACGCAAACACACACGGACACACAGAGGTCAGAGAGGCTGTGTGGCTGGATCACCAGTCAGCGTCCTCCTCTATGTAGTACTCAGGTGTGTTGGTACCGTCGAAAAGGCCAGGGTCGAGAGACTTCCTCTGTTTTCCTCGGGCGAACACGCGTGACAGAGAGCTCAGGCCCATCTTCTCCTTCTTCTTTCTCCTCTTCTGGTCCTCCAGGTCTTCTAAAGACTGCAGGAATTAAAAAAAAAAAAAGCACAGGGTTGTATTCTTCCAATATTTTGAGATACTGGATGTTTGATTTCTGTGAGCTGTAATCGAGATTAAAACAAAGAGGTTTGAAATATTTCACTTTGTGTGTAATGAATGTAGAATATATGAAAAGTTCCACTTTTTGAAATATATTACAGAAAAAAAAACCCCTAACTTTTCCACGATATTCAAATTTTTTTGAGATGCACCTGTGCAGTCCCCTCCGAAACTGCTGGAACAGCAAGTCCAGTTCGTTTTGTTTGTGCTATACACCCAAGACTGCGTGTATGTATTCTGTGAGTGAGTGTGTGCTCTCACGTTGCAGAGAGAGTGTGTTCTGTGTCGTGGTGAGTTGAGCTCAGACGGCGTGGATGATCGCTCTCCCTCCAGAGCAGAGGCGTCTGACATCATTGACGGTTGCCGTGAGTGACAAGGACTGAGGCGAAGACTGCCTGAGGCGTGTGCCACACACACTCCGTCAACATCACACACACACTGGGGCACAGCCTTTAACACTGAATAACACACAAACACCCAAACACACACATACACAGGACTATCAAAATAGATCATTATGAGGGAATAAGAGAGAATTCTGCTTATTTTCACTTCCTGTGATATACAAAGCTGTGTCCGAGTTACAGCTTTTAAAAAATTATTTTTATTAATTTGGATTATAAAGTTATACTAAGTTATGTAGTATCTGTATGTTTAAGTTCTCAGGACGAATTGACACTAAAAATATATAATTTTTTTCTGATTCATTTTCTGATCGTTAGAAAACAACGCATGAATCCACATCCATGAAACACGTTAAAGGTGTTCGTAATAAAGATCCAATTCTCTGGACATTTCTTTCCTGATGCCTTTCCATAGATGCCTAAGCACTTCAATTTATAATCGCTTAGGCGCATATATATATATATATATATATATATATATATATATATATATATATATATATATATATATATATATATATATATATATATATATATATATATATATATATATTTGTGTGTGTGTGTGTGTGTGTGTGTGTGTGTGTGTATATATATATATATATATATATATATGATGTATGCCTGTGAGTGTGTTCCTGTTTCAACAAGTATATGTTATGAGCTGTATTAACTGCTGTGTGTGTAATTATGAGTGTACCATGTCTGTCGAGTGTGTGATAAAGGCTGTGTTGACTCTGACGGATGGCTGCAGTAAGAGGCATCTCCGCATGCATCACCCACTCCTGGTTGCCATTGACGACAGCCTCTGTGGGCATGGCCAGAGAGTGGCGCTTAGGAACGTCCTTAGTGAGCGTTGCCAGAGACTGCTTAGCCTGCAACACAAACACACATACACACAAACAAAAGTATTTTTTTATCAGATGTGTGTTCAGGCATCCGTAAAGAACATAAAGTCATCCATAGAGTGTCAACACTCCCATCAGTGTGCACAGGTGCTTGTGTGAAAGTGGTTATGAGTGGTTTTTGGTGGTTGTTGTAGTTTAAGTTATAATGTTAAACCCAAACATAAACCACTGTATTTCATCACCAGGAATTAAAGCACAGGTGCAATATACTATTTTTCACCCGAGTGAAAACGCTATTCACAGAAGTAGAAATATCACTGCATGTTTTTTTTTTTATAATTTTTTTTTTTATTTACCAATAACTGTAGAATAGATGCTATTTTGCAGTAGAGAGATGCTCTGGATTACGTAATGTATAAGAATTTCATCACTAGATGTGTTTACTGCACTTGTACTTTAACCATTTTAGTCTACAGTCAGGTCAGGCAGCAGGCATAAAAAACTACTACATACAGAAATATGGAGATTCCCAGTGCCTTCAGCTGTAATCTCTCTCCCCCACACACACACACAGACACACACACAAAGAAAAAAAGAAAACCAAGGCATGTGCTATCTTCATGATTTTTCCTATTGCAATAGCTTGTCAGGCTTAATTCACTTTTTTTGTTGCATAATTCAGTTTTCTCCAGTTCCAGCAAGATAATCGAAGAAATTCTTCCCTTGTTCATGTCGGCATTCTTTAAGACACTGAAACACACCGATCAGCCAGAACATTAAAACCACCTGTCTAGTATTGTGTAGGTGCCTCCAAAACAGCCCCTACCAATCGAGGCATGGACCCCACAAGCCCTCTGAAGGTGTGCTGTGACATCTCACACCAAGAAGTTAGCAGCAGATCCTTGAAGTCCTGTAAGTTGTGAGGTGGGGCCTCTGTGGAACAAACTTGTTTGTCCAGCTCATCCCACAGATGCTCGATCAGATAGAGATCTGGGGAATTTGGAGGCCAAGTCAACACCTTTGTCATGTTCCTTAAACCATTCCTGAACAATTTTTGCAGTGTGGCAGGGCGCATTATCCTGCTGAAAGAGGCCACTGCCATTAGGGAATACCGCTACCATGAAGGAGTGTAATTTGTCTGCAACAACATGCCTAGGGAGGTGGTACTTGTCAACGTAGATTCCACACTGCCTCCGACGACTTGCCTTCTTCCCATAATTCATCCTGGTGCCATCTCTTCCCCAGGTAAGCGACGCACACGCACCTGGACGTCCACATGATGTAAAAGAAAGCGTGATTCATCAGACCAGGATATCCTCTTTAATTGCTCCATGGTCCAGTTTTGATTGCCATTGTAGGCGCTTCCGGTGTTGGACAGGGGTTAGCATGAGCATTCTGACCGGTCTTCAGTTACACAGCCCCATACACAGCAAGCTGCAATACACTGTGTGTTCTGACAGCTTTCTATCATAGCCAGGATGAACATTTTCAGGAATTTGTGCTAACTCTTCTGTGGGATCGGACCAGACAGTCTAGTCTGCGCTCCCCACGTATATCAGTGAGCCTTGAGCACCCAGGACCCTGTTGCCGGTTCACCACGTGTCCTTCCTTGGACCATTTTTGGTAGGTACTAACCACTGCATACCGGGAACACGCCACAAGACCTGCTGTTTTGGAGATGCTCTGACCCACTCGCCTACTGATCACAATTTGGTCTTTGTCAAAAAAAAAAATCACTCAGATCCTTACGCTTGGCCATTTTACCTGCTTACAACACATCAACTTCGAGTACTGACTGATCACTTGCTGTCTAATATATCCCACCCACTGACAGGTGCCATTAGAACCAGATAGTCAATATTATTCACTTCACATGTCAGTGTTATGTAATATTTTGGCTGATCGGTGTATGTCTTCTTGCACACTGGCACAAGAACAACTGCATCCATTGCCGATCCTAATTATTCGCAAACCACAAAGTTGCACAGTGAAACCCATGCCAATATTTGTGATGAATCATGTTGTGATTCATTATTGAGCTAGCATTGTAACAGGCCTAATAATGATCAGAGAATGATTTAATAGTCTTATTATTTTTGTTCGATTTTTCTCTTCATCTATCCAGAGGTAGTGTTCGATAAAGGTGAAATGGCTTGAATGTTGTGCTATCTAGCCGGTTCATAGACCCGAAAGAAAAAGTGAACCGAGAGAACAAAATACAGTATATGCACGTACCGCCCCAGGAAAGCTAGGACTGGCACTGACCGCACCTATTCCTGTGAAATTATCTGAGCATACCTGTTTTGATTTACATGCTCAGTTGTGCTCAAACTAGCCCTTTATTACGGAGCCTTTTTCTGCTGTGTGCTGTTGCAAAAATTATTATTGATGATAAGGATTACAGCTACTCAGAGAGCTGCATTCACTGCTTGCTTCTTATAGGGTTTAAGATAAAAACGGGCATTCAGTGGAAAATTCAATTAAAAACGTGAAAGGATTAAAGCTGTCACAAACCAAATTTGTTCTATACACTGCATACTTATCCACAACATATGTCTGAAGCAAGAGAAACTCAAATTGCTGTTCTAGTACTAGTGAAGTAGAGCAGGAATCTGGATAGGAGCACATGTCTAACACACTCGAACACATTCAAACACATACAAAAACACACAATATCCACATGCCTCCGGCCACATACTGTATTAACAAATACAAAGGAAACAGATTTGTTCTACTGTATGTTGGCGGATAAATTATATAAAACAGACGTGCAGCCAATCAGGTCACAGATTCCTCTAACTTAGAACTACACACAGCAGAGGGGGTGGGGTCACTCTGGGCCAATCAGAGCGGGAGTCTGCTTGGAATGGCAGACCTGGCTGATCTTACCGACATGTTTCTGGGGGAGACTGGCTTTTCGGGCGCTCGAACAAACAGCTGACACTCGAGTTTCTGGGCCACATAGTTACTCATCTGTTAAAGAGGCACACACACACACACACACACACACACACACACACACACACACAAACACACATACACCAGCGCTCGAAACTCGAAACATGCTGATCTCTGTACGCAAGAGCCACACACACACTCTCCCACACACAAACACACACTATGCCAGCAACACATTAAACAGACACTTTAATTCACAGAGTGATATGACATGCAGGCCTCCCCCCCTATTTAGATCATTATTTCGGATCACTTTGTAGTGAATATGAATGAATGAACAAACAAAACCAAGTAAAACACGCTTGCTGGTGATATCTTTTCCCCCCTTAAAATAGGGTTGCCATCTGTATATAATATAAAACTGTTCCTCATTGCATTCCTTCATATCATTTCTTTTATGTCCTTTACTTGAATAACACAATGTGCATTTGCATTAAAGTGGTGTGTCAATCAGAATCATTCATATATATGTGCATGTGTGTGTGTGTGTGTGTGTATGTATGTGAGTGTGTGTGTGTGTGTCTCACCATGGCCAGTTCTGCCTCCAGCTCTTTGATTCTGTTCTCTTTCAGTTCCTGGGCGGATCGCAGCGCAACCGCGAGCTCGGTGGCTTCTTTAGTCTGACGCCGCAGATCCCACTTCTCCCTCTCCAGCAGGTCCTTCTCTTTAGCCAACACTTTTACTGCATCCTCACTCTCCTGACACAAACACACACACACACACACACACTGTGAGTTGGTAGCTAAGATATTACTTCAGTATAGCTAATTATAATATATTAGGGATGCAGCCAATTACAAATACATTATTTGGATTGCACAGATAATGAGTTCTAAATGAAAACAAACATTGTTCATCTGGGGCTTTTTTTGTGTTTGTGTTTTGTTTTTTTTTAATCGGGCTTATCAGAATGCTTGCCCGATAGATTCACAGGGTTTGTGGTTGAGACTAGAGGCATAGGTATGAGTTTGAAGGGAGTGAGCATGAAGCTCACGGGAGACACAAAGCCCATGCAGATCAGGCACTAAGCACGGGGAAGCATATCTCTGCTGGAAAATATGAATTAAATACATTTGTAATATATTAACATTGTGTGTGCTTTTCATCATTGTTAAATAAAGGAACTTCCTCCTAGGCCTAGTGGTAGGGTTCACATTAAGAAGAAACAAACAAACAAACATTCTGGTCTAGACCACACCCACTTCCTTTGGAAATCCAAACACAAATAAAGATATGAGGAACTGAACAAATATACAGCCAGGTCCATAAGTATTTGGACACCGGCGTCATTTTGCCTCTGTACACCACCGCAATGGATTAAATGACGTGATCACGACGTGATCAGAGTGTAGACTTTCAGCTTCTTCTCTCTCTCTCTCGCTTTCTGATGGGTCTGTTTTGTTTTTTCAGCCTAATGATGGACCTCTTCACTTACATCGACACCACTTTTGGACTGCATATTGAGTGTTTCCATGGGATAAACTCCAGAGCTTTTATCTCCTTAGCTTCTCAGGAAATAGAGTGCTGCAAATACGACATATTATTGTAGGCCAGTCTGGAAGTTAGCATCACCCTGGTTCCCTTGACAAAAAGCCAACAGGATTTTTCCCCTGGCTTTTGGATTATTGCAGAAAATAAGCTCTGTAACCAACAAACGTTTATGATTCTTATCTAGTTCTTCAAGATAATCTCGACAAATAAACACAACTTTTATGAATTTTGAAACCTAAATAAAATCGCCAGAAGTAAAAAGTTAGGCTATAAACGAACTACACCACGGCCGCACGACTTCAACGTCACCACCACCAAGCTTTATAGCACTACAATTTGAAAAAACACTACAATTGGAAAATATAAATTGATAAAAAGTCGTAACGTTTGAGTTTGCAAGAGCGCGAGTATAAACACAACGAGGCTGTAGTAGAGGCGGTTTCCTGTTCTTTTTCAAGACATGTAAAAGCTTTACAAAATCCCAAGTGCCGTATTACTGATGCATTTTATGTCATAGAATAAAACGTGAAAATATCTCACGCTTGTGTTAATCACAGACATTATTTCAGACATTTAAACAAAAACCCATGCAAAAAAAATACCCACTCACTTTGACACCATGGAACCAGACGTGCTGAAACGCTAATTCATTTCCAGGATTTAGGACTCATTTTTGCAGCACTCTATAACGAGGAAACAGGCCACAACTGGCCATGAAACTACTCATCAGTAAATTGTTCAATTACGTTTGAGTCTGTGAAAATGAAGGGATTATGAAAAAAAATGCCTGTAATTCTTAAACTACATCACTCACATCATGATTGCTTAATTTCAAATCCACTATGGTTGTGTACAGAGGCAAAAATGACGAAAAGTGTGTCGCTGCCCAAACACTCAAGGACCCGAGTGTAGATGCATATTGCGTCACTGTGACATGTATGTGTGTAGGCACGAGGTTAGCAATTGAAGCTGTACACACAGATACACTTGTCAGGGATGAATTAAAATATTAGTGACGCTAAAACGAGCAAGGCGGTCTTTTATTTTTATTCTGTTTGAACTTCTGTACTTGAAGCAGAAAGATTGAACAATTTTAGATCGCAGATTTTCTGCATCACCACCTACTGGGTTCAGTGCACACTTCAACCTGTGCTGTTTTTGGATACAAAAAAAATTCGAATGTACTTTTCTTCCAAAATCTCCAATCACTATACACGATCAACCCAACCCTTCCTTTCTGTCAAGCCACAAATCTCAGCAGCAGTTACTGACTGACATGAGTGATTCACGAGAACAGGAACTGACATGACCAAGGCCAAATTAGGTAGAACTCGATTATTATACACCTTTATGAATACACGCTGATCTGTCTAATGTACAAGAATGAAATTTCATTCAATGTTCTTCAGCCAACCTGTCAGTTCACACCACATAAGCTTTTCTTATATGACAACAGGTCATGTGTGAAACTTTGAATTGTTTGTGGAAAAGGAAATGCAAAGTGATTTAAAGTTAGAATGACTAGCTTGACTTTATGGCACACCTCAACATGTAATGCCGAGTCAGGATATTGATTTATGTAAAGTAATTGACACGTTCACACCCGTACAGTAGCATATTGTGTGCGTGATTGTGTGTTGATGTGTGTGTGTGCGTGTGTTACTTTGCGGTGCTGCTCGTAATTGCGGATGAAGTCTCGGAGCTGCTCTTCCCGGCTCTCCAGCGTAGCATAGAGCTGCTGCATCTGATTCACCAGCTCGGCTTTCTCCATCTTCAACCGCTTACGGTCCGCCTTCATCGCTGCTCAGACAGGCAAAGACAGAGAATGAAAACGAGTGAGGGGGAGATAAAGTGGTCCTGAGCACAGTTATACCCAAAAACTAGCAAAAAAAAAAATGCATAGAAACATCTCTAAACCTTTATACTTATTACAAATCTATGAACATGAACAATGGCATTTTGGAAACACGTCATGTCGTCTTACCATCTTAAAAAGTCTAGTATCTCTAACAAATAGCGAAGCTAGCAAGATATCTGTCTGCTGGTAAATTAGCTCGCATTGGTCATACACGCATAGGAGAGAAGCGTTAAGCCGAATCGACCTGACAAGACAGCAGTGCAGCGGGGCTTTAGTCCTTTAGTCTGTCCAATGCTCTCAATTCCTCATCTGTACACTCTGCTCAAACAGGTTAGGCTCCAAAGACTCGACTTTCATGCTAATGGAGCCATCAGTGACATTCAACGTCACAGGAACAGCACGAGTGAGAAAAGAAGCTCTTGCTCTTTTGTTTTTCAGAGCAAACAGCAAAACTGCCTCCTGGCAGGTTTCATGTTGATCTTAAGCTTACATACAAGGCATTCCTTGGATTGGCTCACCAGTATTTGGCTGAGCTTTTAACCCATTACACCCCCCCCCCCAAAAAAAATAAAAAAAAAAAAGGTAATGCTGCAATTTAAATTATGGGCACTTTAAAGTGTCCTTGGATGCATGTAAATCCTATGAGACCTTTAAAACAATATTAGGCACGTTTCAAAAACCATAACAGGTGCGCCTTAAAACTTGACCGCTGAGATGGATGAAAATATTTCTCCTATTAAACGCCATTGTAACTGCACTAGCAATGCCCTCCTGTGACATCAGCACACCAAATAACCACCATAACCTCGCACAGAAATAATGAAAATACAGCACTAACCAACAAATCAGCAGCAGAATCGCTAAACACGTCCTGGATATCTCAGTATAAACATACTCACTGTGTTTCAGGATGGAGTTTCCCTTTAACTGAGCTCCTAAGCAAGGCTCCATGAATCAGCCTATTTACAGAAATGCTGAGACAGTCGGTGTCAAATAGAAGAATGTGTAAGCAGTATAAACCAAATCAGCTGCCAAAAAAAAGCTTGATCGTTATAAAATCATGCTTTTGGGGTTAAAGCGTACTATACGAGATAACCCCGAAATAAAACTTAGCACTGTATGTTGTAGCAACAAACATTCAGGGCAAACAAATCCATTCATTAACCTTTTTCTTCTTCCCACTCTCTCTCTCATCGATCTGGTTTATAGTGTACAGTTAGTGAGGTTATAGCTCATCTGACTTGCAAATTATGTGCGACTTTTACTTTGGACAATCTGTCTACTTTTCCAAAATAAAGACTCATTATGTAGAAGTGAAATGCTAGCCAACATTCTACAAAGACTCTCTCTCTCTCTCACTCACACACACACACACACAGGCGCACCTGGTGGAGGAAGCGAAGGCATGGGTTAGCCATGACCAGCTGTTCTGGTATTAGATGCAAGTGAAAAACTCTTATGAACGTGTCTTTGGGATGTGCGCGCGTGTGTGCGTGTTTGTTTGTGTTCTGAATAAAGGACAGCCTAATCTAATATTTTAAGTAAAAACACCGCAATTAAAAACTCATTAGAAATGGTAATTGGAAAGCCAATGCATGTTCTGTGGCTTGGAACCAATTCTCCTTTCTAAGAGGCTTTTAGTGGGACTTTCCTTTTTCAAAATGAAGGTTAAAGACGAAAATAAAGGAGTCATTCCAGAACACTGCGTATTAACAAGCGCAACCAGCCGGAAGGAAAAACACAAAATAAATAAACAACACCAAAGCATCACTGATTTGACAGGCAGGGAGGATAGAGCAAATGACTCATTATGAGAACGGAACAAAGCTTTGTTTATCCTAGCGAGCGGAAATGAACTCCTGCATGCGAGCGATGTGGGAAATGAAAGGTGCAGAGCAACACACTGATGAACAGATAAAGAGAAATGAACACGCACAACATCATACCGTAGGAAGAGAATGCTATTCCTCCATTCCCAAATCCAGTTCAATAAAGCACTCTTTAACCGGCGTTTTTGTCTTTTGTAATAAATAATGAGTTCCAGAAAGACTCACGAAAGATGAAGGAGGTGATGGCTCTTTATAATCTTTAAATGAGACAGATATTACTTTCAGAGGATGGCATGAGGCCTTGACGGTTTTTCCTGTTAGATATAAAGTGAGAGGGACTCCCTAGCGCCAGCACACTTTAGAATATTTAAGAACATAAGCATATCCCCACGGCCGTGATTTGCCCGTAGGCACAAGGCTGCAACAGCAGTTCTATAAACAAGAAATTAATATTGAGTAGCTGACATTTCAGATACAACATGGGCAAATATTTTGCTTATTTTTCTGTCAACAAAAATCGTTCCAAAGGAAGTCACAGCTGGATAGAGCCACGCGACGCGCAGCCCGAGTGACAGCCAGTAGTAAGTGTATTAACTGATGTGATGTAATGATCTATTGCTAGAACTGGAATTTTAACTGATACAAAGAGTGAAATGTAACCAGCGATGTTATACTAAATATCAGCACTCTTGTCCAATCAAATCAGGGAACCAGAACTAACTGTTGCATAAAAAATATTTCAGGTTTAAAAAGAGACGTGATGCGTAAACATGACGGAAATTGCTATGAAACTGTTTAACCTGGACACTTGAGAGCCAGTGTAAAACGCCCTAGGTTTTCCGTTTTTGATACCGATATAGTATCGTCTGATACTTAATACTGATACGATACGATATGAACATCCTGGCAATAAACAAGCTGGCATTCACAGTAAAAAACGTGTCATTTTAAGATGATGATTCTCATCCGTGTATTATTAGCCCAAGTTTACTTATGCGTGTCCTGTTTGTGAATTTAGGATCTCCCGTAACCGGCGAGAAAGAAAAAAGCATGTAAGACAGAACAGTTTCCTTTGAGTGCTTTGATTTGGTTGAGTTTTTTTTGGAAGTGTGCTGAAAAGCATGGACCGAATAAACCTGAGCCCGGAGCTCGTCTAAAATTCCGCCTGTCTCCCGAGTCATCCTCTACACTCTTCCATACCGGGGTTCCACGGTCTCATACAAAACAATGTTGAGCCACAGATTCAAGCCAATATCTGCCCCAATACAGAAACTCTACCGACCTGTCTTCCTTAATAATTCATCTAGAAATATATACTATATGAAGTTAAAAAAAAACAAAAAAAAAAAAACAACATTTCACACTTCTCGAGAAAGCGCGAGAGATGTTGGAAAACCAATGCTTAGTTATACAAAAATTAGGGTCAGCATTATGTAACATAGCTAGTCAGAAGTGCTAATATTACTAACAATGAAATCCTAACAGGCAGAGAGAAAACTGAATTTTAGCACAAACTCCCAAGTATATGTGACAGTGTTACGCTACAATGTGACCCAGCATGAGTGTGAAAAGATGCAGTTGGCTGGCTTCACGTGTCCTGGATGAAGCACGTGTTAGACTTCAGCCTCCCAGGTTGGTAGCCGTCATATGATAGACAAGAGGTGACTGGATGGAGGGATGGAGGAGGGATGGGATACTCTCTCTTCCCTGTTAATCACAGTGAAGCTAGTCAATCCTGAGCAAATATGAGCTCATATATGTATGAGGTCGGAGAACGCTTTCCTCTAAGCGTGTTAGTTACGTTGCCCTGTGGCGGAGCATGAGCAACAGTTTTAAAAGACGTGGTTGGTTAGCCTTGTGCATCTCGGAAGAAGCATACGTCAGCCTTCACCCTCCCTTGGTGGTAGCTGCCGTATGAAAGGCGAGAGCTGGCAGGTGGTGTGAATGGGCCAAGACCAAATTAATGGAGATCAAGAAGGTAAAAAGTCAGATGTGACTACTAATTAACAATAAGCAGTATTTTTAAAGATCATAAACAGACTACAGTTCCTCCTTTGTGTTTTTTATTGGCTCCCAAGCCCAAAGCTCAGGAATTCAAAGGACAAAGTACGCTTAGGTAAAGTTGGCACAGAGTTGAAAGGAAGTGCTTCCACAGAGACAAATGCCTTTCATGTCCTGTATTCCTTTAGTGAATAGCTTTTGCACCGAGTTCATTCGATTCATGTTTGGTCTGCTGTATTTGAAAAAAACATGTGAAGTTTTTGGGCGTCTCCTGTATCATCATAGAAAGGGGTCAAAACTCATAAATGCTGCCAACTTTGGCACTGCATGATGTGGCTTGTTTAAGCAGCTTAATAAAAGATAATAGAGTCAGGATTCTGGTCAGAGTCAATTAAGAGTCACCTTGTATTGTCTGAGCTGGATGTAAAGGGTCACTATGTTAGTGACCTGGTTAAAGGCCAGAGACACTGGCGTTGGTTATGTAGTAGAAGTAGAACAGCATTAAAGGAGACCTATTATAAACCTTTTTCACAAGATGCCATAAGTCTCAGGTGTCCCCAGAATGTGTCTGAAGTGTCAGCTCAAAATACCCCACGGATCATTTATGCCCCACATGGACCCCACATGCTGTAAACGCCCCTTTCGGGATGGAAGCAAAAACACGCTGTTTTCATGTGCGTCTCTTTAAAAGCAAACGAGCTGCTGGTCCGCACCCCCTTTCCGGAAGAGCACTGTATAGCTATATAATGAGTCTTTATTAATCACGTTTACATTACAGCACAGTGAAATGGTTTTCTTCGCATACCCCAGCATGTTAGGAAGCTTGGGTCAGAGCACGGGGTCAGCCATGATACAGCACCCTTGGAGCAGAGAGGGTTAAGGGCCTCGCTCAAGGGCCCAACAGTGGCAGCTTGGCAGTGCTGGGGCTTGAACCCCCGACCTTCTGATCAGTAACCCAGAGCCTTAACCACTAAGCCACCACAAAACATACACAGTTTTCTAAAAGACAGTTGCCTTACTGTATTGCGTATAATAAAAGGTGATTGTTTTATGTTATGAATTATACAGACAGGAAGCATTTTCAGGTTCAAAATAAAAACGACGACATAGCTCTGGTCTTTGTTGAATACAAATCAGAGACGATGGTAAAGTTTAGCCGCATTAGCCCTGGATTCTGCTAACAAGTACGTTCGGAAAGGTGATCTACAAACGATCACTAAATAAAGTGCGATACTTACGTCTTCTGGATTTGAAACTGGA
Organism: Ictalurus punctatus; assembly: GCF_001660625.3. Classification (NCBI taxonomy): domain Eukaryota; kingdom Metazoa; phylum Chordata; class Actinopteri; order Siluriformes; family Ictaluridae; genus Ictalurus; species Ictalurus punctatus. Next base: position 24,578,402 of record NC_030420.2, read on the forward strand.
TCACGAACAGTCAGCAAATCCTGACTTGTATTGACCCTCGTTCACAAAACAGTCTGGTGTAAAATGATTCGCAGAAACATACACGAATTTAGCTATTATTTTGGGGCGCATTTCCTTCAAAAATAAAACTTCACTGCTTCTTCAGTGGCTCTGAAGAAGTACATGAAGACGCATGTTAATTTTTATGAAGCTGAAACATTCTTCTCATCACTGTAGCTGCTCCAGCGCGGAGAACATGGTGGACTGTGTGCCGCTCACTCAGGGGAGGAGCTATGCTAATAGGGTAGAGTCCGTCACAAGTCGTGGGCGGGGCCTGTCTTAATGTGACGTCACGTTGGAGAGAAAACTAATGACTCATTCTGAAACACTGTTTATGATTTATGGGGAATATATTATCTATAGCTCTCATATATATATATATATATATATATATATATATATATATATATATATATATATATATATATATATATATAAAAAAAGGAGTGGGTGGATTTTTACCGTACTGCCGACCCATTTATGCTCACACACCATGTAAAAGTGAATTTTGAATAATAGGTCTCCTTTAAATATTATTATTATTTTTTTATTTCTACATAATATTTTATGGTTTCATGTTTTGATACAAGATTATATCAAAGTGAAAAATTTATGGCGTGAATTTTTATTTTTTTTTTAAACCCTGCAGACATGGCACAAGTATAAAAACTGGATAATCTGTGTCATTATTAGTTTTCTGTTTTGCTTGCAAATTGCATTTCATCATCCATTTGTTCGTTTTAAGTAAACACTTTAACCATTGCCTATGCCAGGAATGCTAGACAAAAAGGTGGGAATACACCCTGGCAGGGACGCCATTCTGTTGCAGGGCACTTATTGGCAATTTAACAAGTTAAACCTGGCATGTTTTTTGGAACGCGAGGAAAAACTGGAGAACTCGATGGAAATCCACGTGGAAATGAGAAGCACAGACAAAACTCTTGTTCAATTCTGTACTCTAAATGTAAAAACGTAGTAACAGGAGCGTTTCATATTTTCTATATAACTACTATTATAAGTGACTCTGCCTCAGTGTGTATTCCAGAGACGGAGCAAGGATTTGGAAGGTCTGGTTTGGGTTTAGCGTGAGGCTCTCTGGCCGTATCTACGGAGTGTGGACTCACCCTGCAGTGCCTCGCTGGCCCGGTCCAGGTCTCGCTCTCGGTGGGAGAGCTGCACTCGAAGTTCAGCGGCAGAGAGCAGTTCAGCAGAGCATCCACCCCCACACTCCTCCAGCTCCTTATTCAGCATCTCCTTCATCCGCTTCAGCTCAGCCACCTCCTCCTGCAGAGCCAGCACCTCCTCACGCAGCAGCACTACCGACAGAAAGAGCCAGTGAAATAAAACAACAAGCTCAATACTATTTGGCAATGATGTACTGTTAGCTTTATTGCAACATACTCCATAATTCCTATTCATTCCCTCTTCATTATTAAAGAGCAGTTTAAAAGGTAATTAAGAGATGGTCAGAGTGCTTCCCCACTGATTCCATTGACTAAGTCTGGGTTAGGATTATTTAACACTGTGCTGGTGTGTGTTCTGGATTTGGCTCGGGACTGTGTGTGTGTGTGTGTGTGTGTATGAGAGAGAAAGGTCCATTAAAGGCTTTTGTAATGCCCATTTAGAGATGAAAGAGATGGCGATTATGACTAACGATTACTGAAAGCCAGCTACTTAATGCAAATTGCTTCAGTCTCTTGAGAGCTGGAATATGTGAATACATTAACGACGTCAGCGGTCGGCCTGTGCACCCACAGTTATTTAAAAATACACCTTTCAGTATAGATTAGCTTTTCCCCCACTTCACACTTCATGCTAATGAGCCTTTAAAAACATATTTTGCAAAGTACAGAACTTTCTGAGATTAAAGGTTAAGAGATGAGGTATGAAGTTTTGCATGTGTGTGTGCATGCATGAATGTTAACAGGGCTTCAGAGAAGTGCTCTTTGGTTCAGTGACATTTCAGCGATTTAGCCCTGGAGAAAACTATTTCACTATTGATCTCTCTCTCGCTCTCGCTCTCATGCATGCACACAAACGTGTGTGTGTGTGTGTGTGTGTGTGTGTGTGTATTTGACCTCTGAAATGAGGTAGAAAATAAATCTAAGCAAGATACAAAGAAGAAAACAAGTAAGCAAGCAGAAAAGAAAGAAAAAAGAAAGAAAGAAAAAGTATCACCGCTATTTTAATCATTTTTATAAAATTGGCAGACTCCTTATCCTAGTGTTATTTTATAGCATGTGATTGTTCGGTTATTGTGGATATATTTGTCTTCACAAACGTAACCAGAGGTGGAAGATGGCTAAAATTACTCAACTTTGGAAAATAGACTGTGAGATATATATATCAATTGGCAGAAAACTTACCAAATTCCTGTTTTGCTGATAAAGCATATGGCCAAAAGTATGTGGAAACCCCTCTTAATTATTTAAAGTTCAAGTGTTTCAGCCAAACCCATTGCTAGCAGGTACACAGCACACAGTCATGCAATCTCCATAGACAAACATTGGCAGTAGAATGAGTCATACTGAAGAGCTCAGAGACTTTAATGGTGATACTGTCATAGGATGCCACCTTTGTCACAAGTCAGCTATAATTGCCATTATTGTGTTTAGGAGCAACAACATCCACAAAACAGTAGGCCACGGAAACTTACAGAGCAGGGCCTTAGAACTCCGAAGCTTTTATAAATCAGCTATTGGCTTTTGTATCACTCTCGACAGAGTTCCAAACTGCCTCTGGAAGTCACATCAGCCCAAGAACTGTGCATTGGGAGGTTCATAAAATGGGTTTCAATGGCTGAGCAGCTGCAAACAAGGCTAAGATCCCTATCTGTAATGCCAAGTGTCAGCTGGAGTGGTGTAAAGAAGACTGCCGTGGAGTCACTCTGGACACTCTGGAGCTGTGGAGTGATGAATCATGCTTCAATATCTGGAATGTGGGTTTGGTGGATGCCAGGAGAACATTACCTAATGGAAGCATAGTGCCAATTGTAAAGTTTTGTGGAAAGGGGATAACTGATAACTGGGGCTGTTTTGCAGGATTTGGGCCCCTTAGTTCCAGTCAAGGGTAACATTAATGCTACACCATACAAATACAATTTAGACAATTGAATGCTTCCAAGGGAGGCATGGTGGTATAATGGGTAGCACATTTGCCTCACACCTGAAGGGTTGGAGGGTTGATTCCCACGTCTGCTCTGTAAGCACCGAGTTTGCATTTTCTCCCCGTGCTTCAGGGGTTTCCTCCAGTTTCCTCCCCAAGTCCAAAAACATGCACTGTAAGCTGACTGGCATTTCCAAATTGTCCGTAGTGTGTGTGTGCTTGATTGTGTCCTGTAATGGGTTGGCACCCCATCCAGGGTGTCCCCTGCCTTGTGCCCTGTGCACAAAGCAAGGCCCATAAAGACATGGTTAGACAAGTTTGATGTAGAGGAACTCCTGCGGCCTGCACAGAGCTCTGACCACAACCCTACTAAGCAACTTTGTAATGAACTGGAACGTCGATTGCAAGCCAGGCCTCATCCAAAATCAGTGCCTTACCCCACACATGCTCTTTTGACTGAATTGGCACAAATGCCTACAGATACACTCCAAAATCTTTTAGAAAGCCTTCCTAGAAGAGTGGAGGCTGTTATAGCTACAACGGGGGCCAACTTCATATTAATACCCATGGTTTTGGAATGGGATGTCCAATAAGCTCATATAAGTGTAATAATCAGGTGTTCACATATTTGTGGCCATATAATGTATATGGCTCAAAAAGCCTACTGGTTGGTGGCGTTCGTATAGGTATAAAAACTCAGGTTGTTTAATCAGGAAGAGAATTTTTTTTTGTGCTAAAGTTAGCAATACTTGCTGCCTAGATAAACACAGCAGAGCTAGCTAGCTAACATAGCTACGAGACAGCATGACAGATGATCTGCTGCACTGCTGCTTGTTAAAGATACACTGTATGTAGTGAAGTGAGTTAGGGCAATCGGCTAGCAGTATAAATAAAAATTAGAATCTTAATTAGGCACCGACACAAAAACATTGACGCTGTCAGTCCCCTATTCGGCCCTCTGAATGGCAACGATTATACAGAGTGACGTCCCATGAAACTTTCATGAAATACTCCCTGCACTGTATCCGTGTAAATTTAAGAGCTCACAAAAATGACAGGCAAAGCGGGGAGTGTGTGTAATCACAAAATAGCTAAAAATTGAAAATTAGAAGGTGTAGGGACAAAAGGTTGATTTAAAAACGACACTATAAAACTAAGAACTTAAGAAAAAATACCATTTTGTATCTAAGGCTACACTAATGAGCCAAAACATAGCACGACGTTTCAGGTAAGAGTTAATTACTTCTTCTGTGTTCTCAAAAAGCTCATTAGTTTTTTCTTTGAAAAGCCTTGAGAAAATGTGAAGATAGTTGAAAGAGCCTATTTCCAATAACTGTGGCACTTCACACAATTTAAGTTTTTTTTTTTTGTAATATAGAAAATATACACCGATCAGCCATCACATTAAAACCACTGACAGGTGACGTGAAGAACGTTGATTATCTCGTGACAATGGCACCTGCCAAGGGGTGGGAATATTAGGCAGCGAGTGAACAGTCAGTTCTTGAAATTGATGTGTTAGAAGCAGGAAAAATGGGTAAGCGTAATGATCCAAATTGTGATGGCTTGTCGACTGGGTCAGTGCATCTCCAAAACGGCAGGTCTTGTGAGGTGTTCTCGGTATGCAGTGGCTGTTACGTACCAAAAGTGGTCCAAGGAATGACAACTGGTGAACTGGCAACAGGGTCACGAGGCTTTCTGATGTACGTGGAGAGCGAAGGCTAGCCTGTCTGGTCCGATCCCACAGAAGAGCTAGTGTGGAACAAACTGCTGTAAAAGTTAACACAAGGGCGCTCTATGGGAAGAAAGCAAGCCGGCGGAGGAAGCATGTTGCTCTGGGCAATGTTCTGCTGGGAAACCTTGGGTCCTGGCATTCATGTGGATGTTACTGTGACACGTACCACCTGCTACAGACCAGTACACGCCTTCATGGCAACGTCTATTCCCTAATGGCAGTGGCCTCTTTCAGCAGGATAATGCGGCCTGGCACATTGCAAAAATTGTTCAGGAATGGTTTGAGGAACATGACAAAGAGTTCAAGGTGTTGACTTGGCCTCCAAATTTCTCAGATCTCAATCCGATCGAGCATTTGTCGGATGTGTTGGACAATCAAGTCTGATCCACGGAGGCCCCATCTCACGACTTACAGGACTTAAAGGAGCTGCTGCTAACATCTTGGTGCCAGATACCACAGCACACCTTCAGGGGTCTTGTGGAGTCCATGCCTTGATGGGTCAGAGCTGTTCTGGTGAAACAAGTGGGAACCTACACAATATTAGGCAGGTGGTTTTAATGTTATGGCTGATCGGTGTATATAGAAATGTTCCCATCCTTACACTGTGTTCTGTTAATATGCAGAGGTCAAGGACTTAAACAGCAACAAAGAGGTCAAAGAACACATCACAAGCATAAAATACAGTTTGACGTGTGAAATGGCTTGAAATAACTGCTTCACCTTGGATCCTGACTCTCTGAGACTCCATGACAAATCAGGCTGAATGCGGTTTACTGCACTGGCTAGCCACACTGATTCATGACGCTACAAACCTTTCCTAAAAGCCCGAACAATGTGGGAATTGTTATTATGAGACCCTGACAGCTCAACACTGACAAAGACAAAATGAACAAGTAGCATAAATCTGATCAGCTCTACAGCACTGCCAACCTGCCAAAACATGACTCATTTATCTTGGACATATATGTGTGTGTGAGTGCACTGCACGTGTGTGAGTGTGCGCGCGGGTGTTTAGAGAACTGCTCGTTGTTCTGGTGACATCGCCGCAATTTAGCTCTGGTGAAAACTATTTCGCTATTGATTCTCTCTCTCTCTCTGTTGCATGCACACACTTATAAACAATCCCTTCAGCTACAGGCCTTTAATGGGCTGTGTGTAATTTGAGGATCACTACCTACATGAGCAGAGAGCAGAGGAAAGCATGACTCAGGCCTGTTTATAGTATGAGATGGTGCTTTACACAAGTAAACACACACACTACCAAGATCAGTAAGGTTACAGCGAATATCATTATGTATTAACGTCTAACTTTGCACCGCAAAAGCAACGTGACTCGAGACTAAAAAATGTTGTGTATCCATTAATAAAAGGCAGACCAATAAGGGCATGTGACTGATTGGTTGAATTTTGGATCATGTCTAGTGTAAACCTACAGTGGCTATTGGAAGTTGAAGCCTATCATGTGCCTTCCGCCAAAGAGCATGTGGAATCTCTCAAGATACGTATAAGATTGAGTTATATTATTATATTCCTTTAAAGCTGCAGTATCCAAAGTTTTTTGGTTAAATATGAACAAAAATCAATCATTGAGCAAGTACATTAAAAAAATAAAAATAAAATAAAATCGGTGTTCAAAACGGTCTCATCTTACCCCGATTCGCAACGGAAAGCTTATAATAATGATTTACAATTTGAGCTGTCGGGTCGGATTTAGATTTTTGGAAACGTCACTTTGGTGTCAGCACGCCTTTGACTGGCCTTTCACATCCGTAAACAGAAAGAAGTAGAGCCGGCTGCTTTATCACTTGTGTCGGGGCTAACGACAACGGTGGTGTTTGCAGCTTGTCGTGTAGTTGCTTAGAATTTAAACATGTCATCAAGATGGCTGCTTTAATCTGGATAGTTCTAAACGCAATCAATCAATCAATCATTGCTGACATCTGGGGAATCAGCTGTTGTCAAAACCAAGAAGCTTCAAACTGTGGCGAGCCTGCAGTCAAAAAGGGAAAGCGACCGAGCCCGTGCTAAAACGAGAATAAATATCAGCATGTCTTTTGAGAGGTGGCGAAAACTCTGAGACCTGAAGGGAGTGAAGACTGACGCAGAGATCATCAGACATTTCAGTGGCTCAATAGGTAGCTAGCTAACATTAGCGCACTTGTTAGCTTGATTCAGCTAGGTATCAAGTTTCCCACATTGTTGTTGTTATTTTATTTTTTTGCTGCTAGGTATGAGAAGAGCAATTCACCTCTACTCCCAAGAAACCCGTATTTGCTGCCACCTCCGTTGTCAAGTATTGGAGCTAATATACAACCAATATGAATGCCAAAAAACAATCAGATTCACCTGCACAGAGGAGCAGTGCTGAAGCACAACCATGAAATATATTTTATATATATATTTTATATATATATTTTATATATATATATATATATATATATTTTATATATATATATATATATATATATATATATTATATATATAATATATATATATTTTATATATATATATATATATATATATATATATATATATATATATATATATATATATAAATGAATCTAGATAGTCATTTTGGATCGTGTCTTTTGAAACCATTACTTGACAACAGCCACCATTTCGCTACCATGTGGTCCAAAGAGCAAGGAGCATCTCTCGAGGTCCAAGAAAACAGAAAGAGATTTACTATTGCGTAAAATGACTGTAAACCTTCATGTGTATGCTCCATCTTTTTGAATGCCACCCACGCATCATTACTGAACAGATTGGTGTGTCTGGAGGGGAGCGCTAACTGCTTGGCTTTGTTTATGTACCCTAGCAGACAACAGATTGGTTGTAATGCTCCATCACTGGAGACTGACGAACTCTGCCAACTATTCTCTCGTAATCCCTAAGCCACTGGCATTACATGCTCCAAGATGGATGGTGATAGAGCTTGGCTGCAGAATTGCAGAAAACATTCTTAATGGGTTGAATTGTTAGGTATTTCATTTGATCTGGGATAAGAGTAGAAGTAGAAGTGGAAAGGCATTACTGGGAACTAAAAATAACGTCTTTAATTCAATCATGATGCTTAGTGCATTTAACATCTACAAATATTGTATTCATATTTCATTCAACTTCAGTAACTGCTTTAGCTTGGTCAGGGTTGTAATCCATCATGCACACACACACACACACACACACACACACACACACACACACACACACGCGCTTAGGGGCGATTTATTTGAACCAATCCACCTTCCGGGATGTTTGTGGTAGGAGAACCCAGAGGAAACACAGGGAGAACATGAGTAACTCCACATAGACAGTAAGCTGAGCTTAGGATTTTCAATTTTTTTTTCAATTCAATTTATTTGTATAGCGCTTTTTACAATAGACATTGTCTCAAAGCAGCTTTGCAGAAATATCAACATGGTATACAGATATTAAAGGTGCGAATTTATCCTAACTGAGCAAGCCACTGAGTGGCGACGGTGGCAAGGAAAAACTCCCTAAGATGTTTTAAGAGGAAGAAACCTTGAGAGGAACCCGACTCAGAAGGGAACCCATCTTCATCTGGGTAAACCCATCCTCATCTGGATCAGGATCAAATCAGGAACCCTGGAGTTACATGCTGCACCACCGTACCTACAGATTGTAGTCACAGTCCAATTTAATTTTTAAGCTCTAGTTGGAAGCAAAAGTGATATCATCAAAGGAGCATTTTTATTTTTTGTGGTGGCTAGGCAGCCAAGCTTGCTTTACCCATTAAGACATCATGAGCTGGACAGAAGGGCATTTGCGTCTAATTAATCACTAACAAACTTCAAAGTAACTAATCCCATCTAATAAGGGGGACCACTTTGTGGGGAAAAACATCATTTCAGGCCTTCTGAAAGGTCGACGTCCATCACTGACCATGGAGGCTGGCCTTGATTTATGCAATCATATATTTTATGCACAATTACCCCCTCTGTGTTAAACGTGTGCACCATGGGATCCAGAAAGTAGATCAACAAACTTAAAAGGGATAGTTCACCCAAAAATGAAAATTCTGTCATCAGTTACGCACTTCATGTCGTTCCAAACCCATAAGACTTTCGCTCAACTTCAGAACACAAAGGAAGACATTTTTAATGAAACCTGGGAGATTTCTCTCCTTACATTTACAGTCCAGTAACCAAAACTTTCAAGCTACAAAAAGTTCATAAAGGCATCGTAAAAGTAACCCATGTGACTCCAGTGGTTTAATCCCAATTTTATGAATCGGTACGAATGCTTTGTGTATGCAGAAAAACCTCAAATTAAGTCTTTATTATATATACAAAATATCGTCACTTTCGCATACACATGTTCACGAGAGAACCATGATGCATGCTTGTTGTGTTTGTGTGAGAGGGGACAAAAAAAAAAAATGCAAGTCCTCCTCAATGTTGAAATCTGCAGACATCTTTGATACAAAGATTGTTCTATCTTCCTCGGCTGTAAACAGTGCAGCGCTTCCAAAGTTGGAGCCACTGGAGTCAGATGGATTACATTTACCACGCATTGATCAACGTTTTGGAGCTTGAAAGTTTTGGTTACTGGACTGTAAATGGAAGGACAGAAATCTCCCAGGTTTCATTAAAAACGTCTTCATTTGTGTTCTGAAGACGAACGAAAGTCTTATGGGTTCGGAACGACATGAGGGCGAGTAACTGATGACAGAATTTTCATTTTTGGGTGAACTATCCCTTTAAGCTAGTCACCTTTAGTCACATGAAATGAAATCTATTAAAGAGCTGTGATGACAGTACAGATGGCTTTGCTCATGGACCGAGGAATGACCAATCAGCATCACTGTTAGCGCTGAGTCATCACTGAAGAGCACTGCTGTTTTACACTCCTACACAGTGTTACAGGTTTTCTCTTAGTGTTGTGGGATGCTTGTGACAGATTTGATACTTGATTTAACAATGACGTGCGTCTAGCTAGTGTGATGGGTTTAGTCCACTGGCTGACTGGGATTTTTTCCTAATAGTCACGCTGAAAATGTTACTGTTAGCGGCTATAAAAACTTATTTAAACTAGTTCAATTAACAGAGTGAATTATGTAGAGTGATCGTGATCAATTCACATAGTATTAATGTAAATCAATTACCTCATGAAACTTTGCGAGGCATTCACTGAAAACAAATAACTATAGTATTAAATTAACACTATTTCTGCATGTGCGGTAGAGTAGAGTGGCAGTAATGTGGCTTTTGCAGAACGCCAGCGCCCTGGGATTTAGTGTCAGTTTTGGTGAGAGTGCAGAGTTTGCTTTTATTCAGGGATTTGTAAATACATCATGAAATCAACTTGGATGTACAAAAACAAATTGTGTTAGTGTAACTCAATTCAATCACGTGGAACTGATGTACACATTAGAATGAAGTAAATGCACTTAGCAATGCTGTTCATACTACTCTGATTTGAAAGGGTTTTATTGGTGGTATTGGATATACTGAAGGCCTAAACCTATTTATAAGGATGTACAGAAACCATCAGACTTTGAAACAAATACTGCAATAAAAAAAAATAATAATAATTTTAAAAATAATAATAATAATAATAAAAAGAATGAAAATAGTTGACAAAGAATGCAATATGAAGAAGCATGTAAACACAAGCTCCAGTCCAGCTGGCAAAAGTTACAATCATGAATCAAACTGCGAAATTGGTAAACAACCTTCGTTTGCTTGTGTACAACAGAATGAGCTTTACCATCTGCTTTCACAAAATGTCTGCATTACTTAAAAGCACTTGAATATCATTATGCTTAATACAACTGCGTAATAGCAAATTCAGCCACAAGCATATAATTACAGAACAGGAAAATAATAGGCTTTACACCACAGCACTGTTGAATTCTCGAATCTGATTGGCCAGAAGGTGGTTCATTTTCTATAGCAGAAGCTCACACAACAATGCTGGCTGCAAATCATAGGTTTATATCAATGTGCTCGTTATAATACATTATTGTTTCCACAGTTACATCAGATTCATAGGAAGTTGCATGGCAGACACACACAGTTTAAGTCTGGATAAAATAACTGTTGTTAGATGGTGGGGGTGGTGGAGGGGGGGTGAGAGATTAAGCTTCCTGTAAGGAGGCATTTGTTTAACATTTATGGACCACATCTCCAGTGTTCAGAGCTTTGTAAAAGTTAGAGATAATGCTGTACTAAAGATGGAGGACCTTGCACTTTCACAGTAGGAGGACATGTTGACGTTTTCTGCCTTAGTAACTTCAAGAGAAAGAGAAAATGAGAGAGGCTTGTGAGATAACAATTGTTTGTGTCTGCAATAATCTAAGCGATGACCGGAACTAACTTGTTTCATGGACGTTACACAACATTAAATACAAAACATAAAAAGGTAATAATAAAAAAGGTAATCATTAGCATATTGCAATGGTATAAGAGAACACAGCTGCCTTGGATTAGTGTGGTGAACTTTATTCTTTCAAAGTTCTTTCAACTCCTATTTTGACCATACAGTGCTTTGAAAAAGTATTTATCTGATTTCTTCTGTTTTTGTGTATATCTCATACTACATTGTTTCAGAAATTAAAACAAAATCTAAGATAAAACAAAGGCAACCTGAACCTGTAAGCACAAAATACAGTTCTTAAATGCTAATGTTATTTATAGAAGCAAAAAAAGATATCCAATACCAACTAGGCCTGTGTGAAAATGTATTTGCCCCCATAGTTACAAATTCCACAAATCTATGAAACTGCATTCATAATGTGGTTCAGCTGGACTAGACACAACCAGGCCTGATTACTGCAAACCCTGTTCAATCAAATCAACACTTAAATAGAACTTTTTCAACAGCATGAAGTTGGTTAAGAGGTCTTACCCAGAAACACATATGCCTAAATGGAAAGAAATTCCGATGAGGAAGAAGGTGATTGAAATACAGCAGTCTGAGAAGGCTTACAAAGCTATTTCAAAGGCTCTGCGACTCCAAAGAAGCACAGTGACTGCTGTTATCTCCAAATGGAAAAACTCGGCACGGTAGTGAACCTTCCCAGAAGTGGCCGACCTTCCAAAATTCCTGCAAGAACACAGCAACTACTCATCCAGGAAGTCACAAAGAGCCAAGGACAACATCAAAGGAACTACATGCCCCTCTTGCATCAATAAAGGTCAATGTTCATGACTCCATTATCAGAAATACACTGGGCAAAAACCACATCCATGGAAGAGTGGTGAGGTGAAAACCACTGCTAACCCAGAAGAACATTAACGCTCATCTGGATTTTGCCAAAACACACCTTGATAATCCTCAAACCTTTTGGGAGAATGTGGAGTTGAAAGTGGAACTGTTTGGAAGACAGGGGTCCCGTTACATCTGACGTAAACCAAACACAGAATTCCACTAAAAGAACATCATACCTATGGTCCAGCATGGTGGTGGAGGTGTGATAGTGTGGGGGTGCTTTACTGCTTCAGGGCCTGTGCAACTTGCAATAATTGAATTAAACATGAATTCTGCTCTCTACCAGAAAATCCTAAAGGAGAATGTCCAGTCTTCAGTCCATAAGCTGAAATTCAACCACAACTGGATTATGCAGTAAGACAATGATCCAAAACACAGGAGTAAGTCCTAGTCCTAGAAGTAGGTGAAAGACTGACCTCCAGTTATCAGAAGCATTTGGTTGCAGTTATTGCTGCTAAAGTTGGCACAAACAGATTTTAAGTTTAAGGAGGCAGTTCATTTTTCACATGGGTGATAGGTGTTGGATAACTTTTTTGCTTCATTAAAAAAAGAAAAAAAAATGTATTGTGCATTTACTCATTTACTTTGATCATTCGGCTCATTAGCTGGTGAGAGCATGCGAAAAAAATGCTAAATTTATATAACTGTTCATTTGTGCAAGGTAATGGTATAGATAAGAAACTGGTAGAACTGGTTGAGATTTTAAAGTAACAAATACAAATGCATAGCATGTACTTGTTTTTGAAAACTCTGCACATATTGCAGCACATTTACCCATGGGGATACGGAAAGTATGCAACTCAGATTATTTCATAGCTCCATTCCAGTATTCCATAGTAAACAATCGTTGTTTCCCCTGAATGCTGCAGGTGACACAAAAGAAATATGCTTTTGGTATTGAATGCTGCACACACAATGCTGCATAAAAGGACAACTCTGCTGCAAAGCTTCTTTCTTTGGTTATCTTTCCAAGATGAACACAGATTCAGTGTTGAATAGCAGAATTAATAGTAGAATTCACTTCATAATAGGACATTATTTCAGAACTTAGTATGGTAGCATGATTTATTAAGGCAGATTAATGCCACTATTTCATTAGAGTTGTTCAGTTTCAGTAGGGAGGTTTGATTTCAGCATGTGTGAATAATAACGTGGTACATTTACATACAGCCTTCCTAACACTCAAGTATGAAGTAGTTTCGGCTTCTGATGCTCAAAGGACCTGAGGTCCTTGGTGCACTTTTCTGGCCACAACCTTCTGAATGTTGACCGCTGCGATCACACTGGCTCTGCGCACTTCCATGAATACACACTTCCGTGTGCTAGTTGCCAGCGGGAGCATAAACTTTTGCGACACAGTGAAATTTTCAGAGCAAGATACAGTCTCACTGAAAAAGGCTCAAAAAATCCTGTCTATAAAAGTTGGTTTTGTTTGAGGATAATCTTGCATGTTTGTCGATAGGGTATGGGGAAAACGTCTGAGTTTAGTCACCTGCCATGTCAGTCAAATAGCCTCTTTCTGCGAAAGTAGGCAGCTCTTGGCCATATTTATTGACAAAACATGCCTCACTAGGAAAGTCTGTTCTGCGAGGCTATTTATTTAAGTAGAAAAAAAAAATGAACAGAACCACGACAGCCCCGATGAATTAGCATGAAGCCCCAAGAGAGTATACAATCCCAGAGTGAATTGAGGAGGAGATGAAACATGAAGTTAGAAATGTATAAACAGAGCGCTAAGGCCAAGACAGATTACTGTGTGGTGTACGGAAAGCTATCGCATGCAAGCTGTCAAACTTTATGAGCTCAGACTGAGAATCATTTTAAATCACACTTCATTTTCAAAAATTTGTAACACGTAAATACATCATTATTACGGACAATGTCTGTAAAGGTAGATTAGGAATCTACGCTCATTATTCCATTATCACTACCTGAGTGTGAATGCAAACAGATACGGTTTTGAATATAAACACTATTTTCGTTCCATGTGCCTGATACCTCAGTTTAAAAGTAAACAGGTCCAAAGATCGTAACAGTTTTGACGCCTCAGTGCATTCGGGAACCACCCACCTCCAGCGTCACTTAGCCAACGTCGAGCGTAATCGCTCATTCACATCTTTAAACACTTCTCATACGTAATCAAGACCAACGGACATTTCAGTCCTCTCTCAGGACAAAACCCATAAGACAAGCTACTCACCTACTTTCCCCTCTTCTCTGTCGGACTTCATTTCACGTTCTTCTCAGCACTTTTCCAACAGTGGCTACTGACACTTCATTTTTAATAATTACAACACCAAAGCGTCATCAGACCCGTGACTTCCAACAGAGAACCAATTATTAAACCTCTGTCTCACGGTGTCTTTCTCAGTCTGTTGGTTTTACTCTCTGTCCGTCTCTCTGTACTGAGAGCAACAACCACTAGGATTTCTTTACTCCTCCCCCCTCTTGCCCTTTCTTTCAGACTAACTGGGAGGGACAACATGGAAATAATGCCATAAAGTCCAACACACACACACACACAGGTGAGGGAAGGGAGGAGCTGGAACCAAGGTGTAGAATTACAGGCAGGTGCATTCATTCTTTCACTATTTCAATAGATACAGAAAATACATTCAATCTAGCTGTGTGAGAGTTCATATTTAACATGAAGCAGATGGAAAAAAACAACCATGGGGAAAAGAAAAAAAAAAATAGGTCAGTGACAAAACTTTTGGTTGCATCCTTCTTTTAAGTCTTTAATCCTCAAATTGGGAAACATAGTGGAAACCAAAACTCAACACCTATCAAACAAGAACATGTAGTCTTCTGCAAAAACAAAAAACATAATGACAACAAAATGGATACAATCAGAATCTGGGAACTCTCACTCACTCACTTATAGTAACCACTTTATGGTCATGGTGGATCCAGAGAACATCCCAGTAACATTGGGTATGAGGTGGGAATACAAGCTAGATGGGATGCCCACACACACACACACACACACACACACAAACACGAGCCCAGGCGCAATTTATCTTAGCCAATCCACCTGCTGACATGTTTTTTGGAAGGTTGGAGGAAACTGGAACACTTGGAGGAAACCTTCATGGATACTGGGAGAACACGCACACGTGGACAGTAATCGAACTTGGGACCCTGGAGCTGTGAGGCAGCCTGTTTAGCCTCATTCCTTCAGGACAGGTTATATCAGGGGTGTCCAATCTTATCCACAAAAGGCCAGTATGGGTGCAAGGTTTCATTCCATCAAGCAGGAGCCACACCTGATTCCACCTGTTTAATCAGATCTGTTGATCTAGGCTTTCAAGAGACTCAGGTGTGGATTCTGCTGGGATAGAATGAAAACCTACACTTACACAAGCCCTTTCTGGATAAGACTGGCCACCCCTGGGTTATATAATCCGCTATATCTGTTTATATAAATGGCCACCTTTATGTAAAGCGTTTATACCACTTCATAACTTAATATAATAATTATGCATAGTCATGTGAAAAAATAAGCACACCCCATGGAAGTTTTTTTTTTTTTTTTTTTTTTACATATTTGGCAAACATTTGATCCTCTTTGAAACAGTGCCTATTAAATAAAGTTAATACACTATCAAATTACGCATCATATTAACCTTTTGTAATAATTTTCACAATATAAATTAAAAAAACAAAAAAACAAAACAAAGATTAGTCACATGGAAAAAGTAAGTACACCCCATACATTTATCACACCATAAAATTAGAATCAGGTGTTCAAGATTGGGTGCCAGTGATTAGAACCTGCTTAGGGAGTGCAGGTGGAACCTGTCTTATTTATAACCCTCGCATGTCTAGTGTCTGGTGTTCCCTTTGTTATTGAGATGTTTGGTGTTATCATGGCAAGATCTAAAGAGTTCTGTAAGGCCTTCAGAAAAAAGGTTCTGGATGCCTACAAGTCTGGCAAGGGATTTAAAAAGATCTCCAAATTATTTGAAATACATCATTCCACTGCAATGAAAATCATCTACAAATGGTGCATATTTCAAATGACTGCTAATTTATCCAGGACTGGCCGTCCCAGCAAATTCAGCCAAAGAGCAGACCATCTGATGCAAAAAGAAGTCTCCCAGAAAAACAACATTTCATCACAGGATCTGCTAACAAGTTTAGTGCATGCAAGTCAAAGTGCATGCTTCTAAAATCAGAAAGAAATTGCACAACTTTGACCTGCATGGGAGGCATGCCAGGAAAAACCATTTGCTGTATAAAAAGAATTTTGTATAAAAAGAATAGGATTTGAAGTGGGCTGTACATGCAAGAAAACCCTCAAACATCTTGCAACCGAAAGAATATTGCATGAAAGAGTGGTCAAAAATTCCAGAAAGCCTGGTGGACAATTATACAAAATGTCTTCAAGAAGTTATTTCTGCTAAAGGGGGGTCAATACTAGCTTCTGAGGGCAAGGGTATACTTACTTTTTCCACAAAAGAATGTCACATCTAACAATATTTCTGTTGAATAAATGATTGAAAAAGCTATTTTCCAATTTGGTTTTGTTCAAGTATATCAACTTCATTAATAGACACTGTTTCAAAGATGATCAAATGTTTGCTTGTACAAATACGTTAAAAAAAAAAAAAGCCAACAATTTCCATTGAGTGTACTTATTTTTTTCACATGACTGTATAAGCAATGATTTTGGATTAACCACATCCAAGGTTGTATGTAGTGCAAGATTACTGTAGGTAATTATCCTTGCGTAATAGAAAGGGTGCAAACTACAGTGGTGAAGCTAATGAAGGACTCATTGAAGGCTTGTTGAATGAACAAAAGCCAGTTTTACATGAGAAGCAATGAAGTATACAGCAGTTGTTCTCAAAGAGGGGTCTGTGAAGCATAGCCAGGGGGGTCTTTTTAAAAAAAAATTATTATTTAGTTACAGTGATGGAAATCACAACCTATCATTATCATAGCTATTACATTTATTAATGAGTTCTTATATTTAATAACATGTTTGATCATGTCGGTCCCTTAAATTGAATGGGGTTAAGCTAAACTTCAATAGCTCAAAAACAAGTAAGCCTACAAATAAAGTAAACTTTGATTTAATATGTTCTGTCAGTAGAAGGTTCAGGAATAAAAAAGCTCAAATGCTCTAATAAATAGCCAAGATATTACTATATATTTAAATAATGTTTATAAATAATAATAATAATAATAATAATAATAATAACAACAACAACAGTGTACTGAGAGGGTCTGAGGCATTTAAGTTAAATTACTATGGCTACAAACGTTTAAGAACCACAGGTACACAGGATGGGGTTGTGTGAATGGGTTATGTGAATGACAGCTGAGGTAAGGGTTTAATCTGTAATCTGTGTTCCCACTATTCATTTATGAAACACCACTGCTTAAAGACTGTAGTACTATTTTGCCACTTCTTATAGAAGTAAAATATTTCAAACAAAATTATGTGATGTAGCATGAATAAATACCTTGGTTTCCTTCTTTGCTGAGAAGCAGAGGTCTCGGAGACCATTCCGCTATGTGGAATAACGTTTCTAGTGGGTGAAGACTGCTACATGTAAGATAATACATTGCAGGAAAATACCAGCATACTAAGTGGTTTCTCTGTGAGCTGCCTCACTGTGTGAGTTGCCATGACTGCAAGGACTGCAGATGTGTATGGGCCTTTATGAGTAAAATTTCCTTTCATTTTACTGCCACTATATACGCTATACAGGACTATAACAAACCAAACCGCAGTCTGAGGACCTACCACATCAGGTACCAAAGGCATCGGGTACCAAAGCATGTACATCCATCATTAAGAGGGTCCTACATTACCATGGCCTGAAAGGATGTTATACAAGGCAGAAGCCCCTACTCCAAGTCTGGCATAAAAAATCCAGACGGAATTTGCATGTGATCTCCAGCCTTTTGGAGGCATTTTCTCTGGTCAGATGAAACAAAAATGTAATTGTTTAGCTATAACGGTCAGTGCCATATATTTTGGAAAAAGTGCGAGGCTTTAAATCCGAATAAGAACACCATCTCAACTGTGAAGCATGGGGGTGGTAGCATTACATTGTAGGGGTGTTTTGCTGAAAAATGCACTTTAGTGCACTTCAGAAAATAGATGGCATTATGAGTTAGGAGGATTATCTAGAAATATTAGCCAGAAAGATGGTTGCAACAGGGTCTTCCAGCAGGACGATGACTCTAAACATACCTCCAAAGTTGTAACAATGATCCTAAGCATCCAAAGCACACCATCAAAGATGGCTTAAAGATATAAGTATCAAAGTATAGGCTTGACCATCACAAAGCCCTGACCTGAATCCCATAGAACAATTGTAGACTAAACTATAAAAGCACTGTCAGGAAGAATGGGCAAAATTTTTGCCAAAGTATTGTGAGAAACTTGTGGAAGGCTACCCTAAGTGTTTGATTCAAGTTCAAGCAATTAAAAGGCAATGCTAACAAATACTAACAAAGTGTATGTTAACTTTTAACCCACTGAAAACCTTAAATAAATAAATACAGTAAATAAAGGCTCTTAGCTATTATTTTGAAATAAACTCTTATGGAAGTAAAAGTAGATGCCCTAATTGACTAGACACAGGAAATGTACGGTAACATCAAATGTGTGGAGCTGTGAAAAAGTCAGTTTGAATCTTTTGAGCCTAAGTGTATGCAAACTTTTGGCCTCAACTGTAATGCTGTCATTTTTGAGTTGTTCAGTAACTAAACAGCAAATAAATGTGACCGTGAGTGTCATATGAGGAGGGGAGGAGGTTTTTGCTGTTGCAGGAGACAAAAAGAAAGCACTAAAAGCTCTATACTATAATTCTGCTGCCCCATGTGATGTGTATATGTACACTTAAGTAACATTGCTACTATTATAAGATGCCCCAATGAGCTACAGAGGTC